>NW_020897694.1:4430517-4711857 GCF_003984885.1 Neopelma chrysocephalum | reverse complement strand
TCCTTTCCTTTCCTTTCCTTTCCTTTCCTTTCCTTTCCTTTCCTTTCTTTTCCTTTCCTTTCTGTTTTTCTTTCCTTTCCATTTTCCTCTCCTCTCCTCTCCTCTCCTCTCCTCTCCGAACCTCTCCTCTCCTTTTTTCCTTTATTTCTCCCTCTTTCCCTCTGACACCCCTGGAAAAAAGGGTGCACTCAGGTAAGTGACTGCAATATCACTCAAGTTCATGTTTAATTTATCCACTAAATTAACTCACATCAAACCTCAGAAATACCCTTTAAAGCACTTAAAATTATTCACCTGTTAAAAAGTATAAGTATTGTTTACATGATACATCTGGAGCTCATGTTGTGGTCATATAACAACAGATCTATTCTGGTCTATTAATGCCTAAAAACAGAGTAATGGTACCCCGGAGCTGTTCAGCTGCCAAGAGTCCCTCAGTGTGCAGCTGCTGTAGTGTGAATCTGAAAAAGCTTCTCTGTTTACTCTGAGTTTGCTAACAGCCATATGCTCCTAACTGGGAAAAACTATTGCTCAGATTAATATCCCTTACCTCTTAGTAGCACAACTCTATGATACACTGAGTACCACATCTCTAGCCTGCTTTAATAATAAATTGCTTTCCCCTACAATTCATATGAAGAATAAAATTGTCTTAAAGTACGTGTAGCATTTACTAATTGTAACTAAAGCAGTAAATTTGAACAGAGCTCACTGACAAAAATGTACATTTCTCTTTTAATGCAGTTAATCTTTGACTGTAATTTATTATTACCTGCAGGCATAGAGTGTTTTCAGTACACAGAGGAAGGTGCTATAACACCAAAGTGAGACTGAAGGCCCATTTATGCTTCTCCTAGTTTACTCTTAAGAAACACACACATACAAATTAAAATGTGAACATCCAACATCTTTAATAAATTATACTTCATTTGCCTTTTATTTTTGTTAGAATTATTTTGTTTGCTTTTTCAAAATTACATTTTTCATTTGAAATATGTACTGGATTCTAGTTTATGAAAACTTATTGAAAATTTAGTGCAATATCGTATTTTGGTACCTCCATTTCCAAAAGCTCTAATATTCTTAGACAGTCAGCAGAATGTCTAGCTGTCTGAAATATGAATAGTTGAACATTTCTTGTAAAGAATAGAATGCACTGTGTTGCTGGAATTGCATGAAAAAAGTCTTTAATGATATGGAAAAGCTCTAGGTCCCTGGATGTCAGTTCTGGGAGAGATGAATTTATAGGTAGAGCAATCTCTCTCCTCAAACTGACATCTGAGATCCCAGAGGCTTTCTCCATAAGACTGAAGATTTTCTTTTTTTCATGATTTTCCAACAATATAATGCACGGTGCATATAGTATTTAGAGCAATTTCACACCTGAAGCAATTATGACAAGCTTGGGCTTAGAAAATGCCCACTCCCCTTCAATTTTACCAAATAACTTCTTGGTTTTGCAGTAATTTGCTTAAGAAATCAGGAAGAAGCTCTTTGCAATGAAGGGCAAAGGAGATCAGAGTTCAAAATTAAATTGTTATATTTACTTTCTATTGAAGTCTCTTCTACCTGTTCAAAATAGGTAAATGAACCAATCCTGAAAAATAAGGTACGAAGTCTCTGTACATCTAAATTAAACAGTGTATCATCATTTTAATGTCTCCATTCCACTTATTACAGTAACTCTCTTATTATTACCTACACTTCTCAAAGGAATTGTCCAAGCCTGCATCTTTTTCCTTACACAGTGATGTGAGTTTTCTGAGTTCCTTTTCTTAAACACAACAGTCAATATGAGTCCATAGGAGTTTGCCATTGATTTGAATGGAAACTTTGCTTGGTCTTACGGATTTGCAATAACCTTACTATCTCAGACCAACCAATGTTGATTGTTTCATTTGAACAAAGAAAGCCCACACAACAATCTCTTCTCTTTCCTCCACAGGTAATATGACACTCTAATATGCAGGGCCTTACATATTTTTCATTGCAGAAGTATATCCCTTAAGGAAGTTTATTATCAGACAATTTGATTCTGAGTATATTTGGAAATGGAAAGGTAAAGGTTCATTTTAGTGGAAATCCTCAGAGTTTGCAAATCAGTCCAGCTGAGGATTTCAGTTCTTATAAAATTCTTAACTACTAAAAAGCACTGATGTTTTAATGTCCTTCTTCAAGTGCATAACTCTAAAAGGAACATCTTTCAGTATTATGGGAGAATAATAAAACCAGTGAGTCCACAGGTTATTTGGAAGAGTAACCTTGGGTGACTTCAATAATAATTTGAGTAGTTATTAGAAAACAGCTTAAATTACATGCAAGTATTTGAACTCGATTAGCATAAACAGCAATATATAAGCATATCACATTTTTCAGATTAATTAAAAAAAGATTCTATTGGCACTGATTTGCTAAATATAAATTTCTGTTTTTTTAAAAGTGGTTTTGTGGTGGAATAAATAACAAAAAAGTTCTGCCTGCCATTTGAAGGAAATAAGTAGACAGCAAAAAGCCCCAAAAAATGATGTGATGAGAAGAGGTCATATACCAGTTCAATCAGCCTGTTTCTTTTCTTCTGTGTTTTCCTGCCAAACTAGAATATTGTGTTTATAATATTTAATATACTGCATAGTCACATCAGTCAGTGTTTGTGATGAATACAGAAATTTTAAAACATCACATGTGGATATATAACAATGTACTATGAAAAGATATTAAGATACTGTATTCAGCAGCATTCTGTGTCTGTGCAAATGAAATGTGAATAAATTATTTCAGATCAGCTGTCAATTGAGTGGAAAGAATGATTTCATTCCATCATAAAACAGTGCTGCAAGAATTACTTAAAGTGGTATTTTCCTCAGGGAAATACCTAGAAATAAAAGTTTGTTCCAGGTACAGAGGCATATTTTGCTCAGCTGAAAAGAAAATATTTTATTTATTTTTTATGATTTTTAAAGCCTTTGATGCTGTTTGTATTGAAGATATTTTAAACTTACTTCATTAAGAAACAGCAACTAAACTGTCAAAATATTCAGGCTTTCTTAACTCAAAAACATTTTGTTGAAATTGTTGAGAGAATTTTATACGATTTTGAAAATAATTTGAATCCTACCTTCCACTCACGCTAACATAGATTTATTTTGGGGAAAAAAAGTATTCACTGAAAAAAATGCTAATAAAGACTTCCTTTCTAGTCGTTGAAAGCTGGTCACGTCTGTTCTTAACACAGCCATAGGCAGCAGAAAAACCTCCTTTATATGCATAATGTTGCTGGAGTAGGTTAAGTTCAAATGCTAAAGTCATCCCTCACATAATGCTTTTGAAGTAACTTAAACCATGATCAGGTTTTAGCCATGGTGGTTACCAAGGCAGTTGTGCTTTGATCTCGCAGCTTTTCATTACTTGGAAGTTCACAGTGTTTAGTGTGCCTGTAGCATAGTATGAGACAGAAAGTACCACTTTCTCACCCAGCACACTCAAAAAGTCTTGTCTCTCATACTGAGGCAGGTCTATTAACTTCAGTGAGACTGGCACAACTGAAAAGAGAAACTAGACTAGGAATTACCCTGTTGGTCATACTTACCCTAGTTGTGTATATTTATCTATGTCTGTAAAATACATCGCAAAAAAATGTACAGCCTGCTAAACAGTGATATATAGTGTCAGTTTAATGCAGTGCTTTGCACTTTGTGTTCTTCCCCTATTGTAGGTGGCAATCACTAAACTTGCATTCAAGGTAAGAAAGAGATTTTCCTGGCAGCGATGCCCGTTTCTAAGCAGACTCCATGAGTAATTGTGTGGGCAGCTTTCAAGTTGCCTGTGGGTCACTCATGATTAGACTGCTGATGAGAAATCTGTACTACTTTCTCCCCTTACATGTTATTTCTTTTTAATTCACTTTGATTCAGGGAATGTATTTTTTTTATCTAGCTATGAATAAAAATAAGCTCCTGTAAATCCAGTTACTGGAACTGTCCAGAAAGAGGTCTGTTGTAAGACAATATGGGAATATGTGTGTAACACTACAAATGTACAGGTTTTATGAAGTTTAAGATATCCCCTACTTTTGATGTCTCTCCCCACATTTTTATTTGAGGTGTACAGCAGAGGCAAGATGCACACACTTTTTCCTTTGATCATATGAAGGCACACATTTATTTTAGATGAATGGAATTAAAATTATTTTCTTTTTGAAAAGCCTTGTATTATAGTGTAAAAGCTTTAATAGGAAAGGTCACAATCCTATATTTGGTGTGAGTGAAATGTTGGTGGATAAAACTCATTTTTCATCCCTGAAGTTTTCATTTGTTGCTTTCAATAATAATATTTGCATTTCCATTCTGGTGGGAAAAAAAATTGTCTCTTTTAGTAAAATGGACAGATAGGAAGCCAGATAATTGCCATGTGCTTGTATCTAACTAAGAGGGACAATAACAAAATGTAATCTTTTTGAACTAAAAAGGAATTTCTTTGTAAGGAATACAGGAGGAGGATGCTGGATGATTTCTACATTTGCTTTTGACAGCATCAGTTTTCAGAGCAGAACACAACGCTGTTTGTGAAAAGGAAAGGTCTCTGCCTGGAGCTCACAGGGGTTTTGAGTGAGCTTAGTAGCCGTTGATGTTTGGTTTATAAATAGAAAACTTCTTTAAAAGAGTGTGCCAATGTCAGCTCTGCTTTCTGTGGTGTCTCATGGCACTGACAGGGATTCACAGCACCCATCTCAATGTTCCGATGATCAGGAGTGCAAAGTCTCTGAGGGAAGATGTGTGAAGGCAGGGTGAGGATGGTAGAGTTTCTGATTAATTATGAAGAAAATTAAAAAGAAACCATACATATTCACATGATACTGTAGAATGTATATACGTAGAGGGGAAGGCACAAACTATGTAGCCTTGAGTAAGACACAGTACCCATACGGTGAGCAACAGTTTTGCCATTGGCTCTTGTTTGCAAGATTTCACCCCTTATTACATCCTGAAGCACCTAGGAATATAGAGGTGAGTGTTTCAGTTTTTCTTATTGAGATTTAAGGTTGTTGCCACCCACTCTTGGGTGAACAGAGTTCTAGAGTTTCTAGTTGTTCTGGAATAGCAATTGGATTAAATCAGAAACTAGCATTAAAAGCATGATAATTTTAGGTGACTGTTCTGTAATAACCCCATCTGAGTGAACTGTCTGTCTTCTGGGGAATCTTCAATAGTGAGGTTGGGTTTGTATTTTTTCAGTACTTAAAAATGTAATATTTTATTCATGGGAAATGTACAATCTGGCAATTGCTCAGGACAGGAGGAACTATTGTTTTATAAGCTTTACAACTTTGCCCAACATATGTTTGAAAATCAAGAAGGGAAAACATATGTCAAGGGATTCTGTATTGCAAAATTCTTACAAAAGAGAAAAGATTACATGGAGACAGAATGAGAAAGTATTAAAATGACAGGAATCCCATGAATATTCAGTCAATAACGTATCACTGCTAATGTGCACTAAGGGCTCTTAAGTACTGAACAGTATGAGTTGGGAGAAAGGCAGACCATACATCTTTACACCTTTCAGATACTTTGACACAAAAAGGATACATTAAAACTTCAGAGGTCACTGTCAAATGCATAGCAGTTTGGAATCCATGTTTGCCTTCAACTCGTATTGCACAGGATGGGCATAATGTTACTACAGAACTGAAAATATATTCAAATAGTATTTAATTTTTTTTTTCAAAACAGGCTTTAATTCTTGCTTTAAAACTCTTTAGCAGCTCCTTACAAGAAAGGGCACTATTCAACATCAAATGTGCATCTCATGTCAGAGATAAAAGGTCAAAAATGTACTGCAATGTCCACTGAATGGAGTGAAGATTAAAATTGTAGCAGGCCTGATTATATGTGCCTTAGTCCCTCTGCTAAACTTCTGCATTTAAAGATAAGCAGAATTTAATGGGAACTCTTCATTTCCTATTTCTTAAAAAATTAAATATCTGTAACATAGGGTTTCATTTACTTTCAATAATATTGTTATGCCTTGCAGTGTCTGTAAAATTATATGATACAGCTGTTATACTGAATAAATTTTATCTGACCTAGACAATTAAATTATTTTAAAAACATTTTTCTTCATACATAAGAATAGAATGTTAGCTATTTAGTGAACCATGTAAGGATTTGAAATTTCTGCTTCTCTAACAATAATGTCTTGCAATTGCCTATCTGAAAGACAGGGAAAAGGAGAATCAAGCGTAAAGGTTAGTGCCTTTGACTGAAATATCCCTAAGAGTAGATACTTCTAAATTTAACTGAGAAGGAAAGTGAAATAAAAAAAATCAGTTGGAGGAGAATAAAACCCCATACAATATATGACTCTGAAAGTCATTTACAGACATTTCCTCTACAAGTCTTTTACATCTCTGAAAATCGAATATAAGTCTACAGTACAGTCCAGTACTGCAATGTAAACACCTGTTTAGAAAGAGCACAAGTTAACACTATAGAATTATTAATCTTTTGAAATCTTTTGAAAGGCATCTGTAGTAAACATTCTATGAACTTAAATCTTGGGTATTTCTACCCTCACCCTATAACTGAAGGTGTTTCATCTTGTTTCAACATACAAGAGTCTGGTGGGGGCAGTAGGTCCACACACATACATGTTTTATATAATCCTTCTACCTGAGGCAACATTCAATTCTATTATACAAAAAATATATACCATTAGATGTCTCACAATAAAATAATGAAAAATAAGCATATAAGTGTAAATTTCAAATTAAAAAAAAATATTTTTTCTCTGTGTTAAACCACTGAAAATGGAGTACCACTCAGTATATATTCTGAAAAATTTCATAGTGTAGTCCTGTACTTACGCATTGTATCTAAAAATTTAATCTGGTGGTAAAACATTTGAAAAAAGCCTTAAATTGGATCTGTTTGCCCTTTGTAACAATTGTCTAAAAAATTTTAGTTAAATAATTTGTATTTTTGTTTTAGATTCACTAAAATATTTGAGGTGGTAAGATTTATTACATAAACACAAACACACATATTAAATGCTACTTGATCTGAAATAAACAAATAATATACAACAATACTAGCTTCTGTTCTCCACTACTTGCACTAGCTTAGGCTGAGCAAAATCTTTAATGTAATACACCTAGAAATAAATAAAAGCTGTGTTCTGTAAACCAAAGTTATCAAATATAAAAAGTGACAATGAAAATAAGAAAAAATGAACCTCATGAACTCAGTAAAGAATAAAAATATCACATCAATTACATGTCCATTTTTAACAATTTTGTGTTTTCTGTAGACATTGAAAAGTGGAGTCATCATGCTTAATTTATAATATCTGCCAGGATATCAATACTGGGTAAGATGCTGGTACTGAAGAGATGATGAGTATAAATGAAATTGAAGGTTGAATATAATACAAAACAGTGATTGATTCTGAATTTTGCCATCACCTCCTATGCTGTGTTAGCCTCTGGCTTTCTAAACCCATTTGGCAGAGCTGTGTTTCTTTCTGCTCTAGTGTTATTTAAAGAATGAACTGGGGAAACCTTCCCCTTCTGTCCCTAAAGCTGTTTTTCTTTTCTCTTTTGAAGGAGCAGACAAGAACAAAATTGCTGGGCTTAAAGTACTAGTGGTGTCTATGCTGGGGGTATCTCCTCTTGTACCCTAAAAATTGACAGGAAAGGGAAAGGGAATTTCAGCACTAGTGGTGCCAGTGTTAGAGACAGCCTCCAACACAGGATGGAGGCCTCCAGCAAGAGACCACCAGCTTGCCTATGAGATCAGATCACCTGCAGAATAGGAAGTAGCCAGGAGATATCTGTAATATCAGTAATATCTCTGGTCTGAATCCATAGGGTTGCACAGCTTTTGTACAGTCAAATCATCACACCAAACCTTAGCCAGCTGTTGAAGAAATCACTCAAAATGAGGTAACAAGGTGCCCACACAGAGCACATTGGGCACAGACTACCTGAATCAGGAGTAACGCATAGATAAAAGGATTCTGTTTACACACATAATTGCATATAAAAAGCCAAAGACAGAAGCATATACTTGATTACACATATGTCTCTTCCATATGAAGGATCCTTCAATATGAATTCTGGCTTGGAGTTAATGTGTAAGCCCAGTCAATTGCACACTTATATTTTCTTGTAGATAAGCTGACAAAGAACGAAGTCACAACTGCTAAACAGGCTTGTTTCTGTTGTTGCTGCTCACTGCCGCACCAGCAATTGTACAGTGCTGAGCAACTCCAGCCACTCAGTGCAGCAAATCTCTCTCAGTCTTCTCAGCTCTGAGTGATTACCAAAACAGGAAAACAACTCATCCATCTGAATGGGAAAACAGTTTTAAGAGCCCAAGCAAAGAAATGTCGAGGACATAGACACACCTTCACTTTGAATTTATATTTAATGGCCCAAGCCAAAATAAAGCTATCTCAGAAAACTTTCTTGCTGGACTGAACCTATATCAAATGTTTGGGGTTTAGGCTATTTTTCTCTAATTTGAATGATTTACCTGGACTCCTGTGAATCCTCTAACTATCCTGAAGAAATTTCAGGCAAAAATGAAACCTGTAAATCACACATTTCTTTTCAAGAGAATACAAAAATAAACTGAAAACAACGTGTTTCACATGGGATCTACAAATGAATAGCGCAAATGCTAGTGAATTGATGCTTTCTGAAAAATGTACAGCTTGCTCTGAGCATAAGTTTTGGGTTTGACACTTCCCTGAAGTATCATTACCTTATTAACATGAACCGTGGTCACCCAAGAAATCCCCAAATGACAAGTGACTGCCCTGGAGTTGGCTACCCTGGTTAATATCAAGGTGGCTACAAGTGAACAAGAAAAAGTGCTACCAATGAACACGATGACAAAAAAGTGTCAGGTGAAGAAGAATTATAATGGGTGAATATAACTCAATATACTAAGCTGTATCCCTAGAAGAACCAGATAAATTAGATGTAGGTTGCATCTGAAAAGGACAAGAGGGAAAAAAATTCATCATGGAGTCAAAAATGTCTCAAGTTCTAGGTCTTATAAAAAGGTGTGCTACACATTGGAACAGAAGAGGACTTGAGGAAGCATGTGATGATGTCTCCAGGGGAAACAAAAACTCTTGACAAAATACAGAAGAGAACTGAAGGTACTCAACAGACATATGCTTTATGCCTCTGGGAAAGGTTTTCTCCTCTGGGAAGAAGATGAAAGAAAACCTATACGACTTTGTTGTTTCAGGAGCCATAGAATGAGCAAAAGGACAAACAGAGTATGCAAACCCAATAATCATTGTAGGCAAAACCAAACAAAAAAAAGCTTGTTACAGAGCCCCAAAGAATTTGTATCCATCCATACATATCTATGCATACACGCGTATATGAAAAGGACCATTTCTACTACCTTCAAGGTTAGAAAATAGAAAAGATGTACAGGTCAACTATCCTCCTACACTTCTTTCAGCAAGAAATAATAATAACATAGGAATAGAAGACCAATAATCCGTGCCTCATCTCGACTTGAGGAAAAAAATTATGTGGTCAGAGTAAACCAATTTTTTTTATGGGGGCTTATCTCCCATTAGTATACTCTATGTATGTAAATTTGAACCCTATTTCAAAAGCAGAAAATTCCCACAGTAACAAAAATTAACCAGAGCCCTCAGATACAAGCAGAAGGTATAATGTCCTGATAAATAAACATCATAAATAAAGTGAAATGAAAATGATAAAACTGAGTCAAGGGAGATGATTTTTGCCAGGTGAAGGTCTTTTTCATATAATTGAAGGATTCATGGTCAGATCCAAGTATATTTTTCTCAGGTAATATTCAAGTTATTTTTCCTCAAAATACCTCTACTGCAACATGTCACCTCCAACAACAATTCTACAGATTTTTTCACCTGAAGATGGCCTTTGCAAAGAGATATATATATTCATACCTGGCAAGCAACCCCAGCTTCTTTCAGAAAGATTCTTTGCTTCTGCTGAAATGTCAAAAGTAGCCTACAAAACCAAACTGTTGCCAAAGCCAGACTGTGTGAATGTCACAGTGGGGCATACTACATACATACTGTTTACGTAATTCTTATGCATGTCAAATTCTGTCAGATTCGCATTAATGAAATGCTGTCTTTCAGAACTGGCTATCTGAAGCCTACAGTAAAATAGTACTCTGCATGGGTCAGTAGTTACCAGAGTTTCCTACCATCAGGATGAATAAAGGCACTTTGCACACCTGCTTCCCAAGTTTTAATACATCCCAGTGTCTACTATCACAAAAAGGTCTTATTAAAATATTTGAGCCCCATTTATTAAAATTACTATTTGCTTTACTTCTACATACAGTTAATATGCAGGTTAATTTCTTGATTTTTGGTGTGTCTTTGGTATAACTGTAATTTTTTTTGTCATGAAAAGATCTTTGACTAGTTAACCTCAGATTTCTAAAGATCAAATTATGATGTCCAGTGGTATCAGAGGACTTGCTATGTCACTGAGTTTCACATATGAGGTTATAAAAATTGATATATTTCATTCCTTGTCAGCAAATTTCCAGACTGTAACCCATGTTATATCACATAAGTCCAAAGCTAATAGTTCTATGCCTACATGGGGCCCAATGTAACCACAACTCCTCAGGGACAAAAAGAATGTGTGCCCTTTTATAATCATATCCCTCTCGTGATAATTCAACACAATTATATATATTAAAAAAAATATAATTGTGCCTCTCTACTCAAAAGATTACTTCTTGAATATGTGTGCCTTTGGCTTCTCCTCTGTTGGGATTTGTAAATTACTGCTTTAATTTGTAAGTCAACTTCAGTTGACATCAACAAAACTCCCAAATCTTCAATCACACAAATATCTGTATTCCATTTAGGTGGCAAGGTTTTTTTTGGTATCAGTTGCAGACGTGGTCCTTCATGATAATCTAGGATAGATAAAGTCTATCATTTGTTGGAATGGAACCACAAGTTTCAGTGATGTCCAGTGAGAGAACCAGAGGCAATGGACACTTGCTGAAATACAAGAGGCTCAACTTAAACATCAGGAAACACTTTTCACTATGAAAGAAGTAACTGAGGTCAGGGTGACTGAGCACTGGCATGAGTTGCCCAGGAGGGTTGTGGAGTCTCCCTCCTTGTTTATGTTCAAAATTCATCTTCGAACAGGAACATTTTAACCAATTTTTTTTCAACAATTCACATTCTTCCAAATTCAAGAAAACATGCTGAGTCTGGGGTCAATATTTGACAGACTTCACTTCCAGTTGTACTTTCTTCTTTATTCTACATATACTACTTCTGAAAATGCCAATTCAATGATTGTCAATTAAATACTGATAGAACTAAGGAATCTTCTTTACAAAAAGAATTTTGTTCATACATACAGCCACTGAAATAAGTGTTCCTTTACTGCATTTTGGTTAGACTAAAACTTAGGGATGATTAATACTCTGTAGAATAGTTATAATTGAAAGGACTTTTATTTTCTGTATAAAACATGTTCATGATGTCTACCACCAACATTATGGAAAGATACATTTAACAGATAAGAAAATTGTATTAGTCATTTTATTTTAAGATATTAATGCTACTGCCCATTGTCTTCTACCTAATTGTACTTACCTTTATATGGTGGTAGTTAGCTCTTAGATTTGTAGAAAAGGACCACTTTTTTCCCTCATGGTGGAAAGGTGCTAAATAGTGTAGTAGAACAAATACCACAAGATATGTTTTCTTTGAAGCTCACCAGACTTACAAAACTGACTTATCTTTTTCCTTCCAACACTTAACTTTGAGTCCTATGAACTAATCTGCAAATACAATACTGAAAATTTTGAGTTAAATGAAAGGTCTAAAATGAGCAGCTGTGGCAGTTGTTCTTTTAATGTGCATAAGCAATAGGTAACTGGCCAAAACTCTCCACAAGTGACCTTACGAAGAAAGTACATGGTCACCAGCAGAACAGCATCTTCTGTCATGCTCTAAATCTTCTTTATGGGTAAAGAGGAAGCACAAGCTGTACATAAAAGAGGCCAAAGGTTTATTATTAATACAGCGAAAAACTTTTCAGTCTAATTTCAGAGTTATAATTAGTCTAGATCTAATTATTTACAGAGGGGAAAAAAAAGGTGGAATACAGGAAAAGGCACAAATCTGCAGCCATATAATTAACATAAATATTTACTACACATACTTCTTTGTCTCTATCCTTTCCCAGGTGCTGTGCTCTCCCTTGTACTGCCACTCAGGGTCCTAGTGTCAGTGGTTCCACCATAGTGTTCATGGTGGCGAGGGAAGTGTTACAACAAATTGCCAACATCTGGAGTTCCTTTGTTGGAAGCAACATGGTGCTCATGTTGAGATTTTCTCTTCCACGATCCTTTTTTTTTCGGTTTTCTTTTTCGGGGTTTTTTTTTCACCATGTAGGGTCTTTTACGACTTTCTTTTTTTCAGTGGTTGGCAGCTCCAGGTTGCATCCAAGTTTACTATGTGTGGTGCCTTTTACATATGTCAGATACTGTTTCTTTGTGCTCTTTGTTACCCCTAAAACCAGTTTCATCCAGCTCTAGGTCTGCGTTATTTTTTAAGTGACCATTGCTGAGCTGGTTGTAGTTGTGGGGTCTCCAGTGTTAGGGGAAACTCAAATTTGGCAGCTTAAAAGAGGTAAGGCTGTTGGAGCTCCATTCCCACAGCTCCACATCCCCTGCTCTGCCAGTAGTGAGGCTCAGAGTGATGAGCCTGGGCACAGTGTTTGTTCCTCATGAGTCTGTATGGATTCCTCCCTCCACTGTGTCCTGGAACTCCTTGATTTTCTGGAGATGGGTTTCTGATAGGGTGATGACTCCTGTGATGGGCCTGGGAGAAGCTAAGAGCAGAATTTGAGCTCTCCCTTCTGCTGTTGCCCCTGTCCTCTTTAGTAGGGTGCAGATGAGCTTTCACTACATAACCTAACACCATCTTGTGATCCATTCCTTATCACCACACACTTGTGCTGTCTGTGCTGCATCCTATGTCTCTGACTCCAGAAGTTTCTGCTGCCCTTCCAGGCATGTTTCTCTCTACATATTTGTGTTAGTCATAAATAACCCTTTCTACCTGGAAAAACTGCTTGTTACCTGTGTATAAAACTGTAGTACCACACAAATATAAGTAATAGTAAACCAAATTAAATATGGATACCTGGTCAGTTAGGGAGATGCTTCCCTGGTGAAATCAAGTAAGACCTGGAGGCAGATCAAGAGAAACAAACAAAACAGACCTGACAAGCCTTTTTCCTGAGTCTGTGCAAACTTAGTACAAAATTTATAGCCTGCTTCTAACACTGGCAACACTGTATTATGGGGCTACATGGTTACACTTAGCCACAATCAAGCAATCAGGAACATGGGGTTCAGACAACCAGACCACATCTTGCAGTCCACATCACCCAATAACAACCCTTTGGATATGTATTCTGGAAAGACTCCTAACTGTGTAATCAATTATTCTTGATTTTTCAACCTAGGGACTCTCAGGGCATTGTTTTGTGATATACAAAGAATTTCTGAAATCCCCTGGATGTTGATTTTGTCCCTTATATCATCATGCCTTATAAACTTCTCCATGCACTGTAAATGCTGTATTCCCTGCTGCACTGTGGCCTTTGGAAAACAGATCTGCATGGATGGGTTCAGTCAAACATGAATTCCTCTCCTTGTACCTAACCTGAAGAATGTGAATCAGCACCTGCTGTTTTGTGTCTTCATCAGTGCAGTGCTATACTTAATGGCAGTAAAATCAGAATATATGAATACCAAAAAAATTCAAAGAATTTCATTAAAGAGGTGTAAGTCTCCCATACCAGAGTTGAATGACATGTTTTTTTCAGAGATCTCATCTGTTTTTGCCTATTTGTGTAGGCAGATGTGGGCCCACAGATGCATAGGACTAGAATGTGTCTCTCTTTCAAAATACCTCTCAAAGTGAGCTGCCGAAGGACTGTGGCCATATCTGGCCGTAGATAGAGTAATTGGGCACTTATAAATCACTATATACTTACAGCAGATCTTGTAAAAGTCCTGTGTTTTCATCAAGCTGCCTGCAGTCCTGGTCTTCGGACAATCACAAGGATAGCAACTACTATTTTTGCGATTCTCAGTGGCCCATATATTAAAAGGTCAGGAAACTATACTGCTAACTGCCAGTAAGGAGTCACCAACTGATTTCTTTCTCCATTTTTTCAGTATTTTGGATGATTTAAAATGTTAGGCAGAAAAGTACATGGCTTGCAGGAATTTGTAAAACATCTTCCTACTTGCTAAGAATATCTATGAGAAGGAAAGTTTTAACAGCAGACTCATAACACATTTTTACAGAGCTGGAAGAAAGATTATAATCCAAACACTGCACATGTATAATATGGACAGAAGAACTTTGAAGAATAAGGGTGAAGAACTTTATATAGGAGTTGATACTGCCAACTGGGAATTTGTATTGCAAAATTTTTTGTCAGTTAATAAGCCTTCTAAAAATAAGCACTGATTATTAACTTAGAAAATAGTTGAAGTAGAAATAATGCAGTATCCTATAGAGTGTCTGTGAACTAAGTGGAAATTCAATGTTTATATATATAAAAACAGTGAGGGTTTTTTAATGGCTAGATCTGAACCTTATTGTTACTGTTGTTACTTTGTCTGTCCCAGGACTGTAAGAAATTGACACATGAGAGGACCTGTTTAACTTTTCATAAATAATTTTTAAATAGATTTAAAAGGATTTATAGACACTTTTTTCTCTTTAAGTAAGTGATACAATGAGACATTTTCATCTTGTTTGGTCAGGTCACATAAAATTATGTCATATCATAGAATATGTTTAACCTAATGCAATGCGATACAAGTGCACTGTTTGCATCAAAATTTTAAAAGAATAATTCAACCCAAAATTTAGAACTGCAAGAAAGTAAGAAATATAATACTTAGATCTCCTTATTCCAAACATATCTCTTCTTTCTTGTAACAGACAGGTGCCCCTATGTTCTCAGAATCAGTATCAGTTACTTTTTTCTCCAGCTAGTTACAAATAACATAAAAAATCCAAACAAACAAAACCAACCAACAAACTAACTAACCAAAAAAACCCCAACAACAAAAAAACCCAAACCACACCACCAGACACACTCCCCCTTAGGATTTCATTGAAATGCCACTTACTTTTTTCTTGTAATGGGTCTTGACAAGAAAATGTTCATGCTGTGTGACTTTGAAAATGCCCTTTTCTGACAGGCAGCTTTCCTGCCAGTGCTACCCTGTGCTGGCTTTAAACAACAGGAACAAGGGCCAATTTAAAGTCCAGGAATCAACTAATTTGAGATGCACGGACTCCCCATGAAGCAATTGTTCCCTTGGATGGACATACTGTCTTCATTATTCCAAGTATTTTGAAGAACTTAAATATTCAATCACTGCTATAAATTCTTTGCACTGTCAGTAACAAAAGTGATGTGATTGTCCAAAAAAAAAAGCACATTTCTGCCTGAGAATGCATAGTGTGATATTCCAGCACACACAGATGGGAGTGGAGAAAATATACATATATACTGGAATTAAATTATGTCCTGTGGAGATGAACTGGACGGGTTTAAAAGAAAGAGGAATTTTCAATAGCCTTTGAACAAGATAGTATAAAGATGTGAGTATATGCTTTATTCATCTTGTTCAAAATATGGAGATTCATTCTCTGCCTCCTTCAAAGAATTTTCATATTTCCTACCCTCTCGCTAGCTGGTAGCTTATTTTTGTTCAAATTATTGAGTACCCTTGGTACTTCTCTCCCAAGCAGTTTGTTTAAGAATACTAGCAATTCTTGCTACCTTTGAAATAGATTATGTATTTTTTATGTTAACCATGGGAGAGCAACAGAAGACCGGGAGGAAAAAGGAAAGTATAATAAAAATAAAGGTAACATCTTGTGCTCTAAAAGTCTATGGAATTTTTCTCTGGAATTCATTTTGAAAAAAAAGAAAAAAATATTTTTTTGTTCTATATTGTGAGATTACTCTTCTGATCAATCAATGATTTTATTTTTTTTCTCTAGATTCCTGCTAGTAATACACTGTCATCCTACAAAGTAAGTATCTGGCAACTGGTACCTCAAATTTTTGAAACTGGAACCCTCTTCCAAATAAAGGCCAATACTAGACCCAAAAGATTGAAATATTAAAGGTAGTACATCATGATGTTGGTTATTTAAGAATGTAAATTTTCATAGGCTAAAATTGTAGCAATGGGTGTATTTTAGTAGGAACAAGATCAACCTCCTAAAATTTAAGCATTACATGTGTTAACTAAATTTGTGTCTGAATCTATTTTCTTATCTAGCCTTGTCTTCTGTGCACTATGCTGCCTCATGGACATGGATTTAAACTGATCTAGAGGGGTCTCAGAGATGAAAGGATCCTGGAAAGCTTAGCATCTTTAATTTGTACTATCTGCTGAGCAAAGGCAAAATCATGGAAAGTATGCATTCCACCAACATGTCCTAAATCCTGCACTTCCAAAAGACTGCAAGAAATCTTTGACTTTCACCTACATCCCCTCAAGAAATTATATGGAATTTTTCAGGAACTTACAGACATCTATGTCTTCTTATAGAGTAGAATTCCTCTAAATTTAATATGCTGTTTGGATTATATTTTAATCTATTTTTCTCAGGTGCAGAAATAGGATGGACACTTGAGACTAAATCAAATAGGGAATGAAAATGTTTTTTAAAATATAAAAATATTTTGGTTGGACAAAAGGCACAATTTCCAGTGACTACTATGCTAGACTGTACAGACACTTTATTTTAACAGAAGGAGAGAAGGAGAAACATACATGCAGACAGATGATCTGATAAGTCTGCCAACTGCTTACTCATTTCTTTTAATAACAGCTAAAAGTAAAAATCTGCTGTCTAGCTAACAGTATCCAATTTTACTCTGTAACTTTCTCTATGGGTGTGTTGTACCATATTAAAGTACTTAGATATAAATCTGTGGTCTTAATGATCTGATTTGATTTTTAAAGAAAGCATTTTGCTGTGCTGACATGCTCAAGGTAGCTCCTAGTAAACCATTTATGGAATCAGAGACCACAGAGCTGCATTATTGCAGCAGTACAAATAAACTATATCAGAATCCCAGAACGGTTGAGGTTGGAAGGAACCTCTGGAGGTTGCCCTGGTCCATCCACCCTGCTCAAGCAGGGCCACTTAGAGCAGACTGCTCTGGCAATGTCCAGATGGGTTTTGAACATATGAAAGGAGGGAGACTTCACAACCTCCCTGGGCAACCTGTGCCAGTGCTAAGTCACTCTGACCTCCGTTATTTTTTTCATAGTGAAAAGTGTTTCCTGATGTTCAGATGGAGTGTCTTGAATTTCATTGAGTGTCCTTTTCCTCTGGTCCCCTCACTGAGCATCACTGAAAAGAGCCTGGTTCCATCTTCTTCACACCATCCCTTCAAGCACTTATGCACATTGGTAAGTTTCCCCCTGAGTCTTCTTTTCTCCAGACTAAACAGTCACAGATTTCTCAGCTTTTCTTCATATGTCAGTTCATTACCTATGTGGCCCTTTGCTCTACTCTCTCCAGTATGTTCATGCCTCTCTTGGACTGAGGAGCCCAGAATGGGACATATGGTACCAGACGTGGCCTCAGCAATGCTGAGTAGAGGACTATGTGCACAATGTTATGTTAAAATGTTTTTGACCAAGTAATGGACTTGAAGGTTATGTGACAACTTCAACAGTGCGTTGATTTCTGTTGCATAGCATAAACGTGGTCAAATTTCTTTGACAGTTTTTAGCATTGCCAAACGGTGGGTTTTTTAGCCCTAGCAAGTATATCTACACTGTCGAACAGCATAACTCTACATTTTTTTCCAAAATGCTTAAAATTGGACTTGCTATTGTGTATAACTATTCATTCCCCCTGACTTTTGAAGTCAATGATTCAGTCATCTATCCAGTTGTCTCTACACATAAGATCCTGGTGACTTTCTAGGATTCAGAAAAATTAATTTTCAGATTCAAAACAGCTTCTAAACCATGGATAAATGGATTTCTTTGCCGTTTCCTCTCTCTGTTTTGCAGGGTCCTTCAACACTATCTCACAGGCCTCTGAAATCACAAAGATGTCATGGCATGAATTGCATACCCCAGCTTCGTTAAAACACCAGTACTGTGGGACAGAATACGTGCTTGCATCATTTCAAGAACTTGGAATGAAGATGAAACTTTCATGTGTGAAACGCCCATGTGTCCCTACGCATACACATGCATTCCTGTTATTGTATCTCTGCCTCCAGTAAACCACTTAAACACCTCCTCTATAATTTCAGTTAAGCGAAACTGTGAAAGGTTAAACTATGGAATTAATATGCTTCTCATGAAAATCAGCTCTCAGCTGTGAGACAGAAGCTGTTAAATCTCCATTATGCCTCCATAGAGGCAAAGGTTGAATCTGAGCTTTAATCGACTTAGAACCAAACTAATCTACACGACAAAGTTAAACATTAGGAATGCTCTCACCCCAGGGACATCATAAAAAAAAAAGCAAAAACAACCAAACACCAAAACACCAAAGGATTCAAGCATGAAATACCATAAATAGATTCCTAAAAAACCACATTGCTAAACAGCTTAAATAATTGTACTGCTTATTGAATTCTCTAAAGGAAATGAAAGAGATATATTTTCTCTTCTCTTGATACATTGATCTCTTGCTGGTGGTCTCTCCCACCAGAGTACATATGCACCAATATATTTTAATATTTGACTTTTCCAAGGTTTTGTGGGTTTCAGAAGGGCTGAGTTAAATAAACTCTAGCTCTTGAGAATTTGGCAACTCGTATTCCCTAGATGTCCAAACTTCGTCCACCAAACAGAGTGAGATTAACTTAAAATAGGTGTGGAAATATTTGCAATAATTTCCAGGTGTTCTTATTTTGTGTAGAAGGAGCCTTCGTAAATTACTGAAATGCTCCAATTTGAGATGGTTGAAGATTTTAAGATTATGGTAGAAGTTAAGTAACATTAATCTCATTATTACTTGCTGCTTAGATGTATCTTGCTTGTTACAAGTACCTTTATTTAGAATGACAGAACTGGAAGAAATCTCAAAGACTACTGCATTCCTTCTTTTCTTCAAATCACCATATACTTCACGAAATTCTTCTATTAGCAAGCTCTAAACACTTGAAGTAATTCTATGTATTTCATTACTTTAGAATCTGATCAAAACCCCAAAGTCAATGGAAGGCGCCCTATTAACTCAGTGAGGTTTAAATCCTATTCATATTTTTTCTATTATCCTCTTTGCTTTTTTCTTGTTTGGGATACCAAAGACTAGGAAAAATTTGTTATCTAAAATTACTATTTCAGTTCCTCTCTAACAAATAACTTGAAAAATAATAAAATTTATGGGTTGGATTTCCTTTTCTTTTAGATTTTCTTTTTAAGATGATCATAATATACCTACATTGACAGTGATAAAATGGAATGGAATACTTTACTGTGAGAAATAGTTAGAGACTCAAAAATAACCTTTTAGATCAGAAATTTTTCACTGGCATTGTAAAATTTACTTATTTACTGATTTGAGGCCTTCTAAACTATCCATATATACTTCAAGTGGATAAGGGTCTGAGTGGTATGGTATAGTTAAGATATTGCTATATCTGCTTTAAAATATTTTTCATTAACATTTCTTTTCTATTATCTACTGTTTTGTTCTCACATTTGAACCAAAAATTTCTTAAATAAGACAGTATTTTCAGTACTGATACAGAGTCACATTTAAGGAGAAGAAATATGTTTGGACTCCATTATTTCTCCACATAAATTTGGAAGAGAAAATCCAAGCCATTTTGGCTTGATTTGAAACTCAGATGTTCGTTTGATAAAATGTTCATAGCACTCCTGCTGAAATCAAGTTATACTGGTGAGTCTAACAGCAGATCTGTCCTTATTGTTATATTTCCCAACCTATTGGTAGTACAGGACATTTTTAATAAATGAAAAGGAGAATTAATTTACTTTGTTTTTATTCATAAAAGTCTGTTAAGGTTGGGGAAAGCTTTCATCTTTATTAATGAAAGAGAATACAAGTCATGGATCATTAGACTGAAATACAGTAATAAAAAGTTGATGGTAGTTTCTCTGAGCAAAAAGAAAATAATGCATGAAATAAGATTAAATATTCCAAAATGCCTAAATTACTTAGGAACCTAAAGTCAGCGTCTAGATGTATGTAACTATCTTGGAATCTATACATGTGGAAAACAAGAACTCTCACTTCTTGCTGTTGGTCTCTAATTCTGGATTCCCTGAATGGGATTCACCTCACCTTCCTTAAACCTCTACATTGAATCTGAATTAATCAGCCAGGACTCCCTTTATAGTGAGTCGAAATAATAGGCACTCTCAGGGTGCAGTTCATCCGACCTACTTCAGATGCCTATTTTAGGATAAGAATTGTGACCTAGAAGTGCCTGTTTCTCTTGTTTGACTACTACGGAGCCTGAAGTGATTAGCTCAGGTGCAGACATCCACACTCTTAATGTATATGTTTAGCCAAATTAATTCCTCCTTTTTTCTGTGACTGTATCTTTGGGAATTTTGCATAACAGAATACATATCCATACTTATCTGCTTTTTCTTCATTAAAAAAATTATTTATCTGTGCAAAAACATTTCTTACGTTAGCACTCATGTTAGTGGTTAAGTTTTCACCTTATTACCAGAAATACAATTAATTTGCAAAGGGATAAAATATAGCTATATAATTTCCTATTTAATCAAGTGAACAAAAACTCTTAAAATAAAATGCAAGTTATGGGACCTCAAAGACAACATGACATTATAAGTTAGCAATAATACAAATAGACTAAGCACTCAGTTGCAGGTTTTCCAGGAGGGGATATGGAAGGATTAGCTCCCTTCCACCCAATTCCCCGTTACCTTTCTTAGGTCTGGTTCCCAAAAGTCACATGCCAAAATCTATATTAAGTGCAAATCCTACTAAAAAAAAAAAAACAAAACCAACCAAAAAAACCACAACACAGCAGGGAGAATATACCTCTCTTGTGGGGAGATCTACCTGTGTATTTTTACTCATCAATTAATGGGACAGAGTTGTAGCTGCCTTTCGCTCTGACTGACACAGCAGGAAGGGCCACCTGTGATACCCTTTCATTTCAGGCTGCAGCTTTTCCCAGGAAGCTTTGGAAGAAAAAGCCAGAACAGGGAGGTGAACACAGTTTTATTGAAGGATTAAAAAAACCACAGTACTTTTTCTTGTGTCTTTCCTTCTACACGTAACATTGTTTATCACCTGTTTTTCACTGGTCCACCTGGTGTTTTAAAACTATTTACATATAACATGAGAGAAGTAAGCCAACAACAAATTTCTGAGGCACAATGTACTACCTGTGTCAAACAGAACATTTTATCAATTAATTTGGCAGCTTTTGCAACTGACTAACTATCCTGTGGAAGAAGATCTCTGGAAGGACTTTGTGTATGGGGTTTTAAAATTACTGAACACCACTACTTAATCAATATCTAAGTTCAAAGTAAGCTATTAATGAAAAAATTATAAGCAGATGTAGAAGACTTGCAAAATCCAGAAAGGCTATGTCAAAGACTTCAAACAATGATAGCCAGTTTTTCTGGGCCTTTCTCTTTCGAATTATTTTTATGTTTTATAATTAATTTATTTAAAAAATAATTTCTATCTAATTTTCATGTTTCTTTCTCTCTCTTTTCATTTAAAGTTTCTTTCCCTGTGCTCAGTTCCACCTGCTTGCTGGAAGGGCACGCTTAGGCTTGTCTGTTTTACTCTCATGGCTTACTGACTCTTGATTGTGTATCGAATGAGATCTGGGCGCAGGACAATCTTTTCTACCCTGACCTAGTTTCCATGGAAAGGAAAGCATGACAGGAGCCACCGCACTCTCCAAGAGTTCAGTCTACAACTCAGAATTTCCTATTTCAGCAATGTATGTGACCAGCTAATAAACAGAACAGAGAAAAATCTCTATATCTGTCCAAGAAAAAATTTAATTTTTTGAAATTTGCTCTTTATTCACTGCTTGTAGCTAGTTCTCAGACCCTTCAGGCTATGCAACTGTCATACAAATTCATAATTACACTATACCCAATCTTTATTTGTTTGGGAAAAGTAAATATTGCAGGTTTTTTTGAAGGCAATTAGAGAATCATATTGCTTTGTTATCTGCCCTTGGAATGAAATAGAATAAATGTTCATGTGCTTTCTTATTTTCTAATAGAAATATATTTGTTGAAAAATGTTATACTATTTTAATTATGAATAAACTAGCCTAATTCAAGACATTGTTATTCATAATAGAATGCATGCGCATGCATTGTTTCTGTAATATTTTCTGAGATCTGAGGTTTTATGTATAAAAAGAACAAAAGATACTCTTTGTTAAAAATAAATAACCTAAATCTGAGGTTGAAGATTTATTTTTCCTTGAAATCATGAATAGTACCCTGTAAATATGGTACGGGAATCATATATATACAGAAGTCTAATATACATAACCTAACCAGGACGATGACGCCAATGACTAATTCTTTGAAGAAGTAAGGAATAGATTGAAATCAATTGGCCTTATCCTTATGGGGGACTTCAGCTTGCTGGATGTTAACTTGGAACACCACACAGCTGGCACAAACAGGTCCATAAGATTCCTAAAACATCTCTAAGATAACTTCAGGGTACAGGTACTAAGGGAACCAACTAGGAAAAATAACCTCCTTGCTTTGTTAATGGAAAGCATCTTGTGAGTGAAGTGGAGATTGGTGGCCTTCTTGGCCACCGTGACCATGAAGTGATCTAGTTTAAAAAAATCTATTGGCAGGAGGAAGAGTGCCAGCAAAACCTCAACTGTGGACACAAGGAGATCAGACTTCAGGGTTAGGGTTAGGTTCAGGGAACTACTGAGTAAGGTCCCCTGGGATAATGTTTTTGCAGGTGCTGGGGTCCAACAGTGCTGGAGTTAAACATCACCTCCTAGGGGCACAAGAGCAGGCAACTCCCAAATTTGGAGGTCAAACAGGAAAGGTAGAAGTTTGGCTTGGCTGAGGAGGGATCTTCTTTTGGAAACCAGGTGCAGAGCATTAAGACACGTGGACCCAGTAGGGGAAAACTGAGACAATTTATTCAAAGGGACACAGCCTTTTATAACCATCACAAACATGTAAACATTCCTTATAAGGTAAAAAGTGTGACTGCAGCATCTAATTGGCTGCTAGTTGTTGCCTGGGGAAACGGCAGTTTTCAGAGCTACAACTCACTCCTGTAATGAGTTTTTCTGTTGTCTGCAAAGGTCTGTTTTTTTCCAGGCCTTCAGCCTATTTATCTCCCACAATAAGGCAAAAAACCAAAAGATATATACCCAGTGGAAGCAAGATCAGATGACATGGTAGGAATACAAAGATGCTGCTTGCCACTGTAAGGAGAAAGTTCATGTGGCCAAAGCTCCACTGGAGTTGAAGCTGGCCAGAAACGTGGGGGACAACAAAAAGAGTTTTTTCAAATATATTAATGGCAATAATCAGTATAGAAATATCATTGGGCCTTTACAGGATGAGGATGGTCACCTCCAAAACATGGACAGAGGTAAGGCAGAGGTTTTTAATGCTTTCTTTGCCTCTGTCTTCAACACCAATGACAGACTAATGGGGTCCTAATACCCTGAGCTGGAGGACTGCGGCTGTGTGAATGATAAACTCCCAGTTGATCCTCAACTGGTGTAGGATCTACTGCTCCAGCTGGATCCCTATAGGTCTACGGGGCCTGATGGAATTCATATGAAAATATTCAAAGAGCTAGCTGATGTCATTGTGAGACCTCCCTCAATGATTTTTGAAAAGTCTTGGGAATCTTGAGAGATCTCAGTTGACTGGTAGGTGGTAAATATTGTCCTGATTTTCAAGGAGGGCAAGAAGGATGACCCAGGACACTACAGCTCTGTTGGTTTTACTTCAGTGATTGTCAGTTATGGAGAAGATTATTCTGTGAGGTATTGAAAAACACCTGAACAACAACATATTCATTGGTCACAGTCAGCACGGCTTCATAAGAGGAAAGTCCTGCTTATCAAACCTGATTTCCTTTGATGACAAGGCAACTCATCTAGTTCATCAAGCGAAGCCAGTTGATGTAATCTTTTTGGATTTCAGTAAAGCTTTTGATACTGTCTCTCACGGGATCCTTCTGGGCAAAAGGTCCAGGACACAGCTGGATAAACACATCATGCTGTTGGTGAGCAACTGGCTCGGGGGTCGAGCACAGAGGGTAACATCAAACTGGTAACCTGTCACTAGCAGGATCCACAGAGGTCCATCATAGGCCCTGTGCTCTTCAACATCTCCATAAATTACTGGGACAAAGGACTGGAAGGGATACTAAGCAAGTTTGCAGATGATACAAAACTGGGAGGAGCTGTTGACTCCCTCAAAGGCAGGGAGGTACTGCGGAGAGACCTTGACAAATTAGAGGACTGGGCACTCACCAGCCATATGAAGTTCAACGAGGAAAAGTGCTGGATTCTTCACCTGGAATGGGGCAAGTAGGGATGTACAGACAGACTGGGGAATGAGATGCTGGAAAGCAGTACCACAGACAGAGACCTGGAGGTCCTGGCCGATGGCAAGTTGAATATGAGTCAGCAGTGCCCTGTCAGCCAGGAAGGCCAACCGTGTCTGGGGGGGGTTATCAAGCAAAGCATCATCAGCCAGTCAAGGGAGGTGATTGTCCTGCTCTGCTCTGCACTAGGGCTGCCTCACCTTGAATATTGTGTGCAGTTTTGGGCACTGCAATACTGGAAAGATATTAAGCTATTAGAGAGCATCGAAAGGAGGGCTATGAAGATAACGAAGGACCTAGGGAGGAAGCTGTATGAGGAGGATCTAAGGTCTCTTGTTTTCTTCAGCTGGGAGAAGAGACTGAGGGGAAACCTCATTGCAGTCTACAGCTTCCTCACTAGGGTAGAGGAGGGGCAGAAATGGATCTCTTCTCTCTGGTGACCTGAGGGAATGGCATGAAGCTGTGTCAGGTGGGGTTTAGTCTAGATATTAGGGAAAGGTTTTTCACCCACAGGGTGGTTGGGGACTGGAACAGGCTCCCCAGGGAAGTGGTCACAGCACCAAGCCTGACAGACTTCAAGATGCATTTGGACAGTGTTCTCAGGCACATGGTGTGACTCTTGCGGTTGTCCTGTGCAGCGTTAAGAGTTGGGTTTTAGTGATCCTTATGGGATCATCAAAACCCTTCCAGCTCAGGATATTAAATGATTGTATATGTACATATAGAATAATTACCTCCGGGTTTCAGGTAGAGTACTAGCAAGACGTGTTCTTCTAGAACTTCATCCTTAGAAACCTTTCTTTTACTCAGCACTGATTCCTATCAACAACATCTTTAAGGAAATATATCCACTTCCCCCTTGTTTCCTCTTTGAAGCTTTGAGCTTGATTCTGCATGATTCCAGTTCCAGTTAAGCAGAAAACTATTTGAGAAGTAGAAGGAAAATGTTATCCTTGCCTCATAGTATACTTGTACATATTGCCCTGGGAAATACCATTTTTGTGAATGATCAGGAAAGAGTGGCCAGCAATTAAATGTACTTGAAATGAGTTTCCGTCATTTTTGCCCCCTGCTGAAATGAAGGTGCTGGCAGAAGCAGTCAAACCAATTTTTGACCAATCTCAAAGATAAACCTAAATATCTAAAAAAAAATTTGAGCATTTCTTGGAGATGAGTTGGCAAACAAAATCTTAGTTAAAAAGGTTTGTCAAGCCTAGTCATTTAATTACTTTAATCCTTCAGAAATTCTTTTAATGAGGCAATTATTGCTATTATAAACTGGGGAAAAGAAATCTGTGTGCAAAGTTGGAGACAATGTAATCAATAATGAAACCTGCATCCTACCTCTTTTTTTTAATCAGTGTTCAAACTCAAGGGAAAGAATAAAGCAGTATAAGTAACCATATCTCAAATGCACAGCTAAATACGATTATTCCTGACCAAACTCATGCTGATGTTTTTCTATTTAGATATTTTCTCTATGACTAATTAGACAGCCAATTTAGCATCTTTATGAATTAGATAATTCCCCCAAGCTGAGTCTGTTTTGTGCATGATGGTAACTGGAAAGTGATCCCCCATTTTGTCCCTCTGTCCTATTGAGGAGGGGAAGTGATGGAGCAGTTTGACGGACATCTCTGGACCAGCCAAAATTAGCCCACCACAACCTTTTTTGAAACAGCAGAAGCTTCCCCTAACAATATTTGCTTTTCAGAGATCACCATCTCTGAAGAGCAGTTGCAACTACATCATCTGCCTCCCTCATCAACTTTGGATCTCTTCTGGTCCCATGGACATATGTATGTTCAACTGTTCTCTGATTATGTCTTACTCTAAAAGAAGCAATGTTACATTCCCACCATTGTAAAACGAGGTGGTAAAAATGGGAAATGCACTAGTTGCCTCATTCTTTTCCATGTCCATGGTCACAAAGTCCCATGTCTTCTCATTCACTGTTGTTTTCCACTCTAGTTGACCGTTGGCTTTCCTAACTCCAAATGTTCAGATTCAAGAAATGTCTACTGCTTCCATTCACCCTCTATTTCCTTTCTGTGCTAAAGCTCTGTTCATCCTGGCTGGATTTCTGCCATGCTTTCTTGATTTTCTGACCACTGAAAAAGACAGCTTTTCTGGTCTGAGAAGAATTTCTTTGATGATCAACAATCCCTCTTTGACCCTTTGCCCTCAAGGAAGATCTCCCATGGAACCCTGCCAACCAGATCCTTGCCTAAGCCAAAATCTACTCTCCTAAAATACAGTCCTGTGTTTCTACTATTTGTTTGGCTTATTTATCTCAAGACCTCAAACTCTATTAACTCACAGTACTGCAGTCAAGATTTTCCTTGGCTTTTATGTCTCTGATCAGTTCTTCCTGCCCAGCCTTGTTGCCAGATCAGGAAATATCAAAGTATTTGAAGTCTCTTATTAAGCATCAGGACTGACAATTGGGGGACTTCTTTGAGGTACCTAAAGAAGGCTTCCTCTACTTCTTCTTGATCATGTAGTCTGTATCAGACATTTACCAAAGCAGTAGCAATGTTGTTCTGTTCTCTAATCCTTACTGTTAGCTCTCGACTCGTTCATCACCTATCCCGTGCATTCTATATGCTCCTTAGTGTAAAGTACTAATTCTCCTCTTCTCTTTCCCTGTTTTTCCTGAAGGCTTGCATAAAAACATCTGTACATTTTAGATCTTTAATGTATCAATTGTGGCTTCCAGTTGCTAGTCCAAACAAATATTCCTAATGTGACCTGCATTCCACATACACAATAACAATACAAAGGACTACATGGGTCTATCTGAGGACAACTGAAATAATCATTAAATGTTTAATTCTTATTTTCTATGTTTTAATCATTATATTAAATTTTCCATTCACTGTTATGGAACCATGGTAGCCTAGACATCGTCTCATACATAGACTTCTACAAATAAAGACATAAAATAAGGTATCATATTACAGAAATGAATCCTATCCGAGATCTATACAGTGAATGTATATCCACATCTAAGTTGAACATCCCAATCTCAGCTAAAGGAGGGAAATAGGCAGTTTTTCATCTTCCTATTTTAGCTGTCTCTATCAGGATGAAGTCAATCTCATCAAGATGAGAAGTGCATGAGAAGTGATCTAGCTGGCTGTGTTTAGCTAGCTCAGTTATGTATGCCCATATTAAAGATATTTAACTATAGATAAGATTAATTAAACACTGGTGTGTTCACAAACACTATTCTATTACAAATCTATAACCTGAGTCTCCCTGAACATTTGACTGTATATGTGGTTGAAATTGTGATGGTTTACCCCCTTGAGATTTCTGATTCCTTAATCTGGCAGTTTTCAGACTAAATCTCCGTTAGAAGTGGATTTTTGTCTGAGAAAAGAATGAAGCATTAAGCACAGTTCTCTCCCTTAAAGCTTAAGTTTCAGTGACAAATAAAGAGACTAAGAGAATATGAGCTATGTCATATGAAATGCAGCCACCTAAAGGTTCAGTGTTGATGGTGATATCAACAGAGAAAAGTAACTAAACTACTAAAGGCTTTGGACAGAGAATAGATTTAAATGAAGACCATAACTTTCAGAGTTAGCTTGTAACAAAGCAAAGACCTACAAAATGAAAAAAAATAACCTAATTACGGAAAACTAATTTCAGTAGGCAAACAAATGTTCTTATTCACAAAGGGTTACCATAAAGGGTTGGCACCTTAGCACCGGTAAAGCAAGCAAAACAAAAGAAAGATGAATTAAGTTTAAAATCTTTCCTCATTAAACTCTTCCCTCAACAACTGTCCTGCCATTGTCTAGTAATGAAGAGCTTTCACATCTCTATTTGAGACAGGTGGATTCTAGACATTACTGAGATGGGATCTTCAGGTGATTCAAACAGGAAATATGGCATCTGTAAAGTGTCAGTAGCTGCATTGTGAAATAACACAACAAAAAAAAAGCAAACCAAAAATTCCCACCTCCCTTCCCCCAATTTGTTCTTGTAATGGACAACCCTATATGCTGATATGAAAAAGGAACTGACTTGTCATATCAATTATCTAGTGACAATGCCATCCAAGAAGGAGTACAAAGTCAGGCCTCTTGAGCTATTTTGCATTTACAATTCTTCTCCTTGAGCCTCAAAGCATAGTTATGTGAGCAATGGGAGCAAATCTGCACTTGTTGTATTTGTAAACTTCCCAAAGAGCTTACATAACTAACTGTGCTCTCAGTGTCTTGGTCTGAAATACATTTCCTTATAATGTGACACTTTGAAAAGGTTTGTGGAGAAGAAGCAAAGACAGGAGAACAAAGTGACTGCAGAGGAATAGTCCTTACTATTTTTTACTATCACAACCTCATTTGCAAGAAGAATGCTTATCCTTTTTCAGTGTCCAGTACAGCAATAATGTTCAGCTTTGCAGTCAGTGTTTCATTCTCACTGCAGTGGTAGTGCTGTCGGAGTACTGCAACTTTATACTGAAGATTCTTGAAGATTCTGGGGACTTTGTTGTTGGTTTTTATTTTGTTTTGTTGTTGTCATTTTTGTTGTTTGTGTTTTCCATTTCTTCTATTTGAAAATTATTTCATGACTGCAGTACAGGAATAAGAAAAGGCAAAAATTTGTGCCACTACAAGAGAACACTAAAAAATAGGTGTGGGAGGTGACTTAACACTGACAAATATTGCCTAAGCCTCTGCTATACAAAATCCTTGAAAAAACATCATAAAAGTGTATTCATTGATTCTCCACTTCTATAAAGAAAGTAGAAAACTGAAGCAAGTGAAAATTGGAAATCCCCCTTGTTTCTCATGCCTGGTTTGTGTAGAAAAAGAAGATATTTTCACTATGTGGAAGGATACCATGTGTTTTCACTCTATTGAAATCCATATTTCAAGGATTTTTTTTTCCTTGTGAAAACATTGTGACTGCAATACTGACAAGGTCAATGTCAGGTTGCATTTTCTGCTGTACAAGTGCCACTCAGGCAAATTAGTTTCGCCTTAGGGTCTAGTCTACTGCCCACCTAGTTTTCTGAAACCTTTTCCTTCCTGAATCAGCATTTCTTTTGTTGACATGGCACATCCTGTCTCTTTCTGTCCTTTCCTTGCTATTCCTATTTGTTAATCCCATGTCTTCTTCTGATTCATACACAAAAAGAGATCTGCTTTTAATTTTGGGGAATTTTTTCTAAGATAGATACTCAACTCTCCCCTGTTTAATTTTTCTTTTTAATGCAGTTACCATAACAACACATCTGTGAAATATGGGGCATTGTAATTACAAACTTACAAACAGGAAATTTATGCAAGGTGATTATATGTATATAAGTCGATTCCTTGGAACACAGCAGAAACAAGGTACTTCCTGAACATCTTTTGACTCAACATAATTTAATAGTCAACTGTATGAAGTTTACCCTCAGTCAGTTTGCAAATGACACTAAGTTGGGCCTGAGTGTGATCTGCTGGAGTGTAGAAAGGCTCTACAGAGGGATCTGCTCAGCCTGCATTGATGGGCTGAGACCGACAGTATCAAGTTCAATAAGGCAAAGTGCTGGTCCTACACTTAAGTCACAACAACCCCATGCATTGCTACAGGTTTAGGGAAGAGTGGCTGGAAAGCAGCCTAGCGGAAAAGGACCTGGGAGTACTGGTCGATAGCTGGCTGAACATGAGAGAGCAGTGTGCCCAGGTGTCCAAGAAGGCCAATAGCCACCTTTATCAGAAATACTGTGGCCAGTAGGACTGATTGTCCCTCTGTACTTGGCACTGGTGAGGCCGCACCTTGAGTGCTGTGTTCAGTTCTGGGTCCCTCACTACAAGAAAGACATTGAGGTGCTGAAGCAAGTCCAGAGAAGGCCAGTGAAGCTGGTGGAAGGTCTGGAGCACAAGTCTTATGAGGTGTGGCTGAGGGAGCTGGGGTTTTTAGTCCTGGAGAAAAAAAAGTTCAGGTATGGATTGGTCTCTTCTCCAAGACAACAAGTGATAATACAAGAGAAAATGACCTGAACTTGCACCAGAGGAAGTACAGATTAGATGTTAGAAAAAAAAATTCAATGAAAGAGTGATTAGTTGTTGGAATAAGTTGCCCATGGAGCTGGAGTCACCATCTCTGGAAGTGTTCACTGGAAGCACTATGCTTAATGCTTAGTCATTACTTAGTCCTATGGTCTGGTTTAGAAGGTGATATTCAGTCTAAAGTTGGCCTTGATCTTGGAGGTCTTTTCCAAACTTAATAATTCTGACTCTATTCTAAGGTTCTGCACCTTGTAACAGGGCAATCCTGGATGTACAAACAGACTGGGGAATGAGAGGCTGGGGACCAGCACCGTGGAAAGAAACCTGGGGTTCCTGGCTGATGGCAAGTTGAATATGAGTCAGCAGTGCCCTGGCAGCCAGGAGAACAAACTGTTCCCTCAGATACACCAGACACAGCATAACCAGTTGGTCGAAGGAGGTAATCGTCCTGCTCTGTTCTGCACTAGTGCACAGAGTCCCAGTGGACATCAGTGACAAGTGGTGTCCCTCAGGGTTTCACATGGGGACCAGTTTTACTTAATATATTCATTAATTATGTAGATAAAGGGATCGAGTGCACCCTCAGTAAATTTGCAGATGACACCAAGCTCAGTGGTGCGGACATCCTCTTTCTGTGTCCAAGCAACTCACACACACAAAAAAGTCTGTATTAGTAGCAATTTCAATCTTCAGGCCCAATAGCAACCAGCTACAATGTTATTTATGAAAAAAAGAAACAATTTGTATCATAGCACGTCCTTGTCATATTGTGGCTTTGACTAATCAGACTTTTTGCTGGGCCACCAGTAACTGATTTATTAAATTTCAAAGTTGTTTCAAGTAAAGGAGGTCAGTGTAGTCAGAGAGATTTCTAAGCCAGGAAAGTTCTTGTGTATGCGAGAGTTGTAAAGCATAGTTGGTCAGAGCCTATCGGACTGAAAGGGCAGAATTATACCTAAAATAAAATATCACTGGGCCTAAAAGGCCATTCAGGATGTAAAACTTATTTCATTAAATTGATCTCTTTTCATGTATAAGAAGTTATTTGTTGTCTGAAGTTACCTGTTGAGTTTTGTCAACTTATATATTTGAGGTGCAGGTTAGAAACAACTGAAGTGGAAGTTACAAATAACACATTCTTCGTTCTTGATCTCTGGAAAATTAAATGCAAATTTTGCAATTTATAACCAATAACAAAAAAAGAAACAGTGATTTCTACATGTAAAATTTATATTACATTTTCAAATTCAATTTGTTAATTTTATAAAAATATTTTATTTTGGTTGCAGGACGTTTACTTGAGTTTTATTTTTATTGCTATATGATTTTTTTAACTAAGAAGTTCTCTTCAGTCAAGAAATATAAAATATTTTAACATGGACAAAGCAAAATTAAATTTAAAGTATAATTAATAAAGTGGAAAAGCATCTACAGAATCATATTTCCAGAGTGCAGGCCATTCAGAGCTAAGTATTAAAGATTTGGTTGAAACCCCAAAATCATTACATATGAAAGTAATCTTTTCTGTTTAATTCGATGACACAAAATTGGAGAGAACATTCTCACAGAGAGCAATAACTGAGTCACTGACAAAATATTGTTGACTACTACCATGTCATGTTTTCTCTCAGATGAGAGAAAAAAGCTGTAAGGCTGAACAGTTAGTTAAGATACTCATTTGAGAAACAGGCTGAGATGAGTCTGAAGTAAAAGGTCAGAGGAAAGAATAAGGCAGAACCTGGAGGAACAATCCAAAAAACTACAAGTTATTTGGCAAGGCAGCAGACAATAAAAGGAGTGGGAGAAAAATCAAGGTACATACATGCTGAGAGAAAAATGCAAAGTTAAAAACAATGTAGTTTGGAATTTTTTAAACTTTAATGAAGTATGATATTAAATTATATCTAAGAATGCCTTCTTCCAGAAGAATACAGGCCTTGGATAACTATTTGCTGATCAGCCATAGGGAATGTTGTGGCTTTTGATATCAGGTTTTTTCTTTCAACCTAGATCAACTTGACTAGCCACATATGTGTTGTCGTTTTATGCAAATGCAGCTGAAAATATTTTTAGGCCATAAAATGCAATGCTTAATGAAGATAGTTTAATAATGAGAGCCCTTGGTTATGATTTTGTGGATTTTATTGAATAAATAGTTTCAGTAGGGAAACCATGTATCTAGCTTTGATGATTACAGATAAGGGCAATTTGTTATATTTGCAGGAAAGATTTTTATTTTTTTTTAATATTTGATGGCAGGCTTCACTTTGGAATCTGTGGAAACTGAAAAATGCTGAGATATAGAGATGAGTTTACTGTTTCTGCCTGATGAAATGCCCTAAGCACAACCATAAATGTCACAGCTCACATGGAGTAAGTTTTACAATCTGTCTAATGTTCATGTTGTCTCTGGGTCTTATCTAGCCCCTCTGAAGCTAAAGAAGGCTTCATAATACACAAATTAACCCAGCAGCAGTTTCTGCAGATGGTTCCACTGTGGAATTAGGGAAGATAGCGAGACCAAGGATTACGGGAAATACTGTGACCCAAAAAGCAGCGTGTTTCTATGAGAAGGAATTGCAGAATTGCAGAATAGTTAGAAACAGAAGGCACCTCTAAGGATCATGAAATTCAGTGTCCTCCCAACCTTCTAGAATTAAGAAATGCTTACAAAGAGAAATGAAAAACTACTACCATATCTTTTGATCACTGAAAAATTGTGGGGGAAAAAATAATTTTTGTTTGTAATGATTTCAAAGTATTCTTATTCATGATATGATAAGATAAAATGAATTAGAATGAGCATAAATAGATACAAATTTAAGTGTGGTAGATCTAAGGCAATAAGCCTTAACTTTCAGACTGTATTGCACATTACATACAAAAGATGACAGTGAAGGGCAGGTAAAATAATCAAATCTGAATGTAAGAAACAATGCATGACTACTTTAGAACACACAGGAGTTTATACCTTTGACTAGTGTTGTACCTATGGGCTATAGCCAGCCATCAGTTATGACCTTCGCTAGTATGATCTATAACTTCAGGTGCTGATGTGCACCACAAATGCTAGAACATAACAGAGAAGCTAACTTCACTTCTGCTTTCTCTTCATCATTTTCAAAACTCAAGGAAACAGTCATACCTAAGTGCCTATTCAGTGGTCATGAACCAAAGGAGACATAGCAGTCTGGTTTTCACTCTAGAAACTGACTTCCCAAATGGAGTTTATGACAACTGAGACAAAAAAAAATTCAACAGCAGAGAAGTGGGGAGGAGTAGAGAAAAAGCTTCTGACTTTGTGAGTCAACTTGTTTTCGATGAAAAATGACGTCATAAGTTCGACAGTACACTGCTAACCACATATGTCTGTCTTAATGCCTATTTTGAAGCTGACAAAGTATTTCTTTCCAGGGAAAATAAATCAATCAAGCATGATTAGAATAAAGAAGCAGCAACAACAAAAGAAATTTATAGTTGCATTGAGAAGAGGAAGATTACCAATTACTTGATAAACTACCTTAATGAAATATTTTAAAAATAGGGAAAAAAGCCAGGAAATTAAAAAGTTTAATTAGTCATGTAAGCAGAAAGTATGGTTACAAACGCTAGCAGGAACAAAAGTTGTTTGTTAGTTAGAATGTTAAAAATATAATCACCAGTTATTCTAAACTTAAAATGTATAATAATATAGTTTTCAAAGAGCAAACTTCAAGAGAAACCGTGTATCTTAAATCCTAAAAAAAATTGTTTCCATGACTTTCACAATAATATTTACTTATATGTTTCTATTGGATTTATTTTTGTTTTCCTCATCTAACTTTCTAGTTTTGTGAACTGGAAAAGCTCAAAGGTACATTTTAAAAGCAGATAATGATGTTTGTTAATTAAATATCCTGTGATAGAATTAATCATTAGTGTGTCTATTCTATATAAGCCATGGACAGATCACTCATGACATTAAAAAATAAAGTAAGGTACAAGTCAGAAAGTTTTGGGGAATTCAAGTTTTAAAATTTATATTCCTTTCAAAATAAATTTCTATGGACATAAGTAATTCCTTGACTCCCTGTTTTCTTGTTTTCTTGCTTCATCTTGCTTGTTTGCTTTCTTACCGGTTTTCTTTCTTGCTCTCTCCTTTGTATAACTTTTTTAGGAAATAAGGAGTACTTCAGGAAAACAAATTCAGAAAAAAATCTGGATCAGCATTCTGTTTTAGTAAAGATTGTTCTATAAAACTATATTTTCTGTCCTATTTCTTTCCAACATATAGGACCTAGATTTAAATGGCATAGTTCAGATATCTGGTTTACTTAATCAACGTAGAAAGAATTGTGTCTTGCAGAATATACCACCTAAGGAGTCCTTCTGCTGTGCTTTTTGCAACCGGACTTGTCTATCTCGCATTGGCTTCTTTAGCCACCAGCGTGCTTGTAACAAGTATGGGTAGACCCCTTCCCAAATCTTCGTTCGCGAAGCCTAGCCATGAAAGTTTATTTAATAAGTAAACTGCATGTTCTTAAACCTTATTACAGTAAGGACTGTGAATAATAATTTTCATATGTTGGTGCATAAATCTATTTTTTGTCTTAGATGCCTACTTTTATTGTTTTTCTTTAATCTAAATATCTTGGCTTGAACCAGCAGAAGACTTTTCAAAATAAAAGCACCCATGCTGTGATGGTTAACACTACTCTTATCTTCAGTCAGTTAAAAGCAGAATGGTTTAGAATTGAGAATGTTTAGCATAATATATTTAGAATGCATTTGTTATTTTCAAATCACCTCTTTGATGTTTTATACATCTAATTATGTATTTAACTTCTATTTATGTGTCATATGTATTTTTACTTATATAGAAATGTAAATATAAAACTGATTTTTGAGAACATTGAATTCCAAGGGAGGTAGGATAGTGCTGATCTATATATCCATCTGAATCACACAATCATATTGATTGTGCATATAATTGTAGTACTTTGAAAGATTTTACAGGACCTCCATAATTTTTCTAAAGTCCGAAGAAACTTAAATATTGAGATGTTTAAAATACTCCTTCGAATAGTGTTTAAGAGGAGAGCTAAGGACACAAAGGACGAATTTGCAGAGAGTATTTAATTTTAAAGATAAAAATTATATTTTGATAAATAATATAATACCGAGCATATAATAATGCATTGAATAGTTCCACCATAGTTATATTTAAGGAAATACACCTTTTCATTAATTGTTGAATGAACTGCAGTCAAAGTACATTCAATATTTTTATGTGGGTACTCACAGAACCTTCATCGCCACAGCAGCTTGGCATTAATACCTTTACCCTTACAACACCTCTGAAAGGTAAATCTGTTTCATTCAAAGAGCTGACTGAAACAGAGAGCAACTAAATTACCATACATCACAGAGGAAGCTGGTAGCCAAACTCCCATGTTTCCTAGTCTTCTCAGTCACAGCCTCATGCCTGAACCATAATGTGACTTTTCACCTGCCTCTGAAAATGCCCCTTCACATGCTGCAGAGATGTAGATTAGAAGTGCTTTTAGAAATCAGGTGGTAAAAATTATCATATTTTTGAAAGAAGTGTCCCATCCTTCCTCATATATATTCACTTATTGAAATTGTAACACTTTATGAGGAAAAGACTGTTTAAAAGAATTTTACATTTCAAAAGATTTTTTAAGGAAAGTTTTAAATTATTGAAGCACCACATTTTAATATCTTACAAACAGGAAAAGAAAATTGTTCATTTTAAGAAAACCACCATTTAAAATATTGATTATAATTAACAAGTCAAAAAAAAAGAGAAAAATTAAAATATTTTCAAAACATTACATGAAACCGTTTGACTAATTCTGTCTTTTCTAAAGAGAGAAGCACCACTTATAATATTCAAGGTTCTTATCATTTTAATGGGAACCCTAAATGTTCACATCTCCATAATCCTTGTGGAATAGGAACACTACTGCCTATTAAACTTTAACTAAAAATTAAAATTCCCCACCCCACTCATTCCCCCCCGCCCATTCTCACTCTGTCCACTCCATCACCAAGAAAATCATGTATTTGAAGCAAAGCAGTCTGCAGTGCCTACCCTTCCCTTGTCCCAGATTATTGAGTGGCTACTGACGATAAACAAGCCCAGAAAGATATATGCTTAGGAACGCGGTATATGCTGCAAACAAATAAGTTACTACTTGATATATATTTTTCTACTGCAGTATATTTAATTTATATGTGCTTTCATGTATAACTGAAATTGCTTATTTCCTTTTTCACTAGGCTGTCACATGTCTTTTTCAGCATGATGCTCCAAAGGGCCACAGCAGACCTCGATGATCAGGATGGAAGTCAGCTTAAAGAAGACAGACGTTCTCCATCAACCTGCACCTCAGGAAGTCCCCCATCATCCCCACATCACCATTGGCCAATCAGAACTCAAATCAGTCCAGCAGTTTAATTACCTAGGCAGCCTCATCTCCTCGGATGGTAAGATTGATGGGGAGATAGACAACAGGTTAGCAAAGGCATATAGTGCTTTTGGAAAACTCCATAAAAGAGTATGGTGTAATAAACACTGGAAGAAAAGTACCAAGATCAGTGTTTACAGAGCCATAGTGCTGTCTACTCTTTTATATGGTTCCGAATCTTGGGTCCTCTACCGCCACCACCTGCACCTCCTAGAACGCTTCCATCAACGCTGCCTCCGTACAATCCTAAACATCCACTGGTCAGATTATGTGACCAATACATCTGTTCTAGAACGAGCAGCAACCACAAGTATTGAGGCCATGTTACTGAGAACGCAGCTGCGCTGGGCATGGCACGTCTCCAGGATGAAGGACCACCGCCTCCCTAAGATCCTGCTTTATGGTGAACTTGCCACCGGGGGCCGCAAGAGAGGAGCCCCGAAGAAAAGATACAAGGACTCCCTGAAGCAACAACTCAGCCTCGGGCATATTGATCACCATAACTGGTCTACTCTGGCCTCCAATCGGGAGGCCTGGAGACACACCATTTATAATGCTGCTGATGCTTTTGAGAAAGCACGCAGGATCACCCTTGAGGAGAAAAGACAATGCAGAAAGAATCGAGCCTTGCAGAATATACCATCTAAGGAGTCTTTCTGCTGTGCCTTTTGCAACCGGACATGCCTCTCTCGTATTGGCCTTTTTAGCCACCAATGCACTTGCAAGAATCGTGGGTAGAACCCTTCCCAAATCTTCGTTCACGAAGCCTAGCCATGATGAGATGTCACACTTTCTCTACTGATGCAAGGTAAGCACTGACTTATGTAATTGCTACTACATCACTGAATAGTTGGAGAAATTAGGATTAGGATCTAAGGTACTTCTCCAGAGATGTCAACATGGCTTGAAGATCTGCTGGTTGTGATGGGTTTCCTCACATAAGGTTCGAAAATGCTACAGTTCCATGTATTCAAGGAAATTAAAAAGAAAAGACAATTATTGCAGAGTTGTCAACACGGGTTTTTACAAAGCTCCAAGGCCAATATTGATTATAAAACCACAGGGAAGCAAACTGAGATAGCACAAGACACTTGAAAATGAAGGGTCATTGCAGAAAAAAGTTTTCCACACTTATTTTTTGGTTCCCTAGTCTATGTATTCCTTACACTACTAGATGTGGAAAAAAATATTTTTTCTTAAATTAACCATATTAGATAAAGTACCAACTTCTGTATTTATGTTCCTTACCTCAGAGAAATAACAGGAATGAAGTAAAAGTCCAAAAAGAAGAAATATTTTATTAAGAAAAGACTAGAGTGCAGTGAAATCTATTTTTCCTCTTATTTTTCTGAGAGAAGAAAAGAAATGATAGTCAGAAAACAAACAAAACCTTACAACAAATATGTTTCACCAACATTTTTAAAATAAACATTTTCTTACTTCAATGAGAATTTAAAGACATGGCCCTTTTTCAGGTGATTTTTTGCATCAATCTTTGTAACTGACCTAATTTGAAAGAACATCATTCTTATTACTGTAAAAAGAGATCACATATTTCGTGTTGCATGTAGGCAAAATTGCTTAACAAGATATTCAAGCCCAGGGTCTTAAAACTTGGTGCATACATAAAGATTGTTCTATCCTATTGAAATCTGAACAAGTACTAGTATTTAGTCAGTCTCTAGAATTGAGCAAAATTTGGTTATTGATCCTGTAGATATACCAGACCATAAAGATATAGTTGGAAAAGTATGAAACAAAGCTGTAGATCCAAGGTCTGGATCCTTTTTGACACTCAGATAGCACATACTTTGTTAGTGCCTTAGTTTCTTTTAACTAATGTCACATATTATAATTACTGTTGCATTGGTACAGGTATGGAACTGTACTCTTTTTAGGATAATGAAGTCCAAAGTAAAAAAAAAAATACTGTAACTTATTTCCTTTCATTAAACATAGAAGTTTCTGATGTATTTTCCATATTAGCAAGAAAGGAGCCAACTTCAAGCCTGAGGTATGCATATGCTAGATTGTATTTTACAATATTTTATCTTAATGGTACTTGCTTTCTTACATGATGTATTTAAAGTGTACTTGCAGTATATGTACTAACATATAGAGAGACAACAATTATGCAGTCAGAGTTTAACAGCTTGAAGGATCAACAACACACGGAATCAAGATACAATGGAAAAGAGGACATTCAAAGTAGATATATTCAGAGGAGGTAAGTTCTCCATTAAATGATTTTTTTGTTTTTTTTTTGTTTTTTTTTTTGTTCTCTGATGTAGAGAAACAAATGTCTCCTTATTAACAAGAACAGGGCTAATTTTATAATTAAGGCATGCACATAAAATCACCAACTCTGTACAAGCACATTGCTGCTTAAATAAGCAACTGCAGCTTGTGTAGTCAAATATGAGGTCTCTTGAAAGCAGTCAGCTTAGACACTAATAGCAGTATACAAGAATAACTGCCTTACCTTCTTAATTTCCTTGAACAAGTGTAACTTCTGCACCTTAGGACTATAATGCATCAGACATTATCCTCTGAATACTTATCCAGTATTTCATAGTGCACTCACTTTGACATCTATATTGTCATGGGTAGACTGCCAGAAGTACCAGGGTTAGATAGTTTGGCTTTTCCCTCATATGTTTACATGCACCTCAGTTGCACTTTTGAAGTGCAAAAAAACCCAACCCCTCTAGCCTGGAATAGTACCAACCTTTCATTGAAGTGGAGCTGCAAAAATTTTAACCCTAGACACTGTGAAGTCTTGATGACATATAATGAGTTTTTGCATAATGACTTTTCATAACAGTAGGGGAATAAACACCAAATCCTGCATATCGAGGTCCATTGTGTTTTGCATAGTAAATAAGGACATTTATGTATTCCTACACCATACAATGCAGTACTATGTGACGAATGTCCAAACAACCTAGTATGTGTATAAAGAACTATGCAGTATTAGATACACACTTGGGTCTTGGCATCAGAGTTGCCTCTTAATAGGATTATTTGGCTCTGGCACAGCACAATGTTGGCACAACAGTACTGCTTCTCGTTCCAGACCCAGCCTGTGCAGGGATAGCTTTAATGTCTCTGTCTGGGACTGAGTGATGCAGCATAGATCTGTATAGGTTATGAACCCACAGTAACAGTTTTGCTATTATACTACACCTGATTACAACATGTTTATTTATACATACTGAAGGTATTTATTATGTCGTATCTGGTAATGAGCTTCCAGCAGAAACCTTTGAGAAAGGGAGTTTCACATAAACAGCAACCTCATTCAAAAGATTCAGTAGAATGAAACAACATGTATTTTTCTAGGAGTAGCTTAAATGACGATGAGTTGATTTCACATTTATTTAAAAATTAAACCAAAAGAATGGTATTTTATGTAATCTGTGGCTGTACCTGTTAACTATGACATGCTCTTTTGCTTATTATTTGGGGTGGAAGTGAATGAAAAGTTTTCAATCCTTTTTTCCCCTAGAACAGCTGGAATAATAACATTCCTTAAGGAAAAAAAAAACAAAAACAAAACAAACAAACAAACAAAAAAACCTAAGTAAAACCACATGCAGACTATTTTACTGTGATAAAGAATACACCATCCAAGGCCACATATTGTGAATAAAAATATAGGCATATAAACAAGATGTCTTAAAGCTGTCTGTGAAGTCAATAGCAAAAGATAACATGTCAGATAACTAATTACTCTATAACAATGATGCCTTAAGCCCCCTAATGTTTTTTATTTTTCTAATTTTGTAAGCCTTATAAGTTTTATAGGTAATAGAAGTAGATTTTAGAAACAAACCCCTTTCTCCCTCTTCCCCGTAGTACCCCTTAGTTTATACATTCCTTAATCCTCTCACCCCATTCCATACTCCCCATATCAACCCTATTCCCATATCCAGTAGAAAATGTTTAGTCTCTTAGTCAAGGCAAGCCTGTCTTGTTTGGAGAACGCTTGTATCTTGGCCTAAACCGCAGGACAGAGTCAAGGAACTGGGTGACTCTGCTCTCTGTACCCCAAAGATGATGAAGAATGATGAAGAGGGGGTCCCAAAAAGCCCCCCGACCCAATTCCAGGAGGCGGGCCAGGGGGTGGACCAGGCCAAAAGTTATAGGGTGGACACACTTGGGATTGGCCAGATATTGTTATAAATGTAACATCTCGGGCACAGCCTGGCGCGCGCGCGTCATTTACCATCTATTGCCTTGGTATGATTAAACCCTTTCTTATCTCACCCCAGCTAACGGCTCCTAGATTTTTTTCGTAGCACCAGCTGAGCAGGCATCAACAACATCCAGATGCATTTTTTTTATCCTCTTTAAGGTAGCTGATACATGAGCGTGCTGGTTTTAACACCATTAGGGGCCTAAACTCCAAATAAATCACTCCTTCTCCTCTGCCCCTTCCAGTAATGGAGGGACAATAAAGGAGAGATTATGGATTGAAATACAATTTACTAAAGGCATTAAACAATGGAATGAGACACACACAATGACAACAGCAGTATTAATAAGAAAGCTATAGAAGAGAGAAGGGATTTTACCCACAAAAGGATATTCACCACCAGGAACAAAAAATCCCAAGTTGGTGGATGCTTCTCGTATATCATACCCATGTGGTCTCCAGATAAAGGCAATATGGTGACCATTCCAGCGCCGTGCGCCACGTGGTATTCTGGAAAAAAGGCAATACAGCAGGGGGAGCTCCCACGGCTAATGTTTCCCATCCCCGATCCTGATACAATGGAAAGCAATGACAGATAAAGCCCAAAAAGCTAGATTGCCTGCATCATGCTATCCACTTTTCCATCCTGCTGTGCTCCGCTGTGTTGGCAGTATTTGGCTCAGCTTGGCTCCTTGGGTCTCAGTCCACTGCCATTTTGTTCCCTGTTACTGCTCCCAATCCACATCTTCTCTGTTCCTTCCGCAGCTGCTTCCACTCCACCGTTGCTAGGGGTGCACGCTCTTCTGAGCTCAAATGCACCACGGCCATTTTTCTCAGAGCAGGGCGTGCACTCCAATGGGCTCAGGCTTGTTGCCACTTTTCTTGGAGTGGTATCTCAGGCTCGTTGCTGCTATCCTTCAGCACCATGTCTTGGAGTTGCAATTTGAAGGAACAGGTAGGGAATCACTGGTGGCAGAGCAGAGAGGCTGACAGAGAAGCTGGGTCTGCAGAGGCTGATCCCAACACTTTCCTGCTGGAGGGAGCCAAGCAAGATAGTACACTTACCATTCCAGACCCCAGCTTTGCCTGTCAAAACCACACCCCCAGCAATGACATGAGTGGTATGGAATGAACAAATTGGTCACACCCACACTGTACTTTCTTTGTAACCAGGACAGTGAGAATACATGAAGAAGCTATATCCCATTTACTATATAGTTGGGTTTGCCTATAGTTTCCTACATTTGTAATTAGATATAGGATGTAGTTAATATGCTATTGATTCAGACTTTTGCTACCTTCATGTTATTATAGTAGCTGCATGCTAAAAGTCAGACCTTGACTAGACCTTCATCTACAACTTGCAATTCATTCCTGGTTATCTTATTGACTGGTCAGTATGTTTGGATCAATCATCATAAACCTGACTAAATGGCATCGTACCCAATTCACAAAGCTGAATGTAAAGCATTCCAAACTTGCCCTAGCTCTCAGTGTTGAACAGAAGAACAGAACTGAAGTATTCACCCCTGTTCTCAATTACTGAGTTCCATTAAGGTATAGTAGTTACACCACTTCTCAGAGGATTTGCAGCTTATGAAATGAAGTCTTCTAATACTCTAAGATTTCTGGCAATTCTTGATAAAAATGAGACACAAGCCTTGCTATAATCAATAACCTCTAAAGCAACTCCTTTGCAGTTGCAAATGTTCATCAACAAATAAATACCAACGTAACTGAGTGACTGAGTCATTGTACTTGAGGCAGAATTTGGAAGTGTGTCTTTTACATGGACAACCAAACCTATCTGAAACAATAGTTCTGCTTGTTGTTTGCTGGTTTTGGAGGAAGCAGACTGAATTTAGAATGTAATGTGCACTTAGTGTTGTTAACAACTAGGACCTGCATGACCACTGTTAATAATTTGTTAAATTCTTATCTGAAAGGGAGGTGGATCAAAAAATTTTTTTATAATTAAAGAAATTCCAGTGACTAAGGTGTTCGTTTTATTTTATTTTGAATATGAAGAGAAGTTGTGACTTCATTATTATATCTTCAACTGTTCACTCTCAACAAGGTTGTGTCTTCTCTTGGTGATAATTTTACAATTCTTCAGTACCAACAGTTTTCTATTTATCAACAGAAAACTCCAGGTACGTTCTGAAAGGAGGATTAATGCTTGTGCAAAGAAATTTGTAAAATATAGGTCTTTATACATTTAAGTTTACTACATGTTTTTGAATACCATTTAAATCCACAAAAAGAGGCATATTTCTTTGTAATCTTTGTTTCTTTACTTGCTTTGTTGATTTTTGAGTCTTTTAATTTTGTGATTCACAGCAGACAGTAAAGACTGTCGAAAAAGCCAAACCAAAACAATCTCCCCCAAAAACATGTGATAGAATTATCAAAGGAGGGAATAGCAAATCAAACTAATAGTAATAGACTTATATGAAAGCCCTGCAATTTTCATGTCTACCCTTTTTCCCATCCTTCATTCTTTTTATTATTACTGAGACTCTAACAATTTCAGGGCATAAGAAGTCAAACCAGCATGTAAAAGTGTGTTTGTATGTTTACGTCGCTCAGACTATTACTGGCACTTGGTATCCAGTATATATATATATGTATATATTAAAATGCTTTTCACATCAAAAGAATTTAATTCACTTATATTCATAAAAAATAGGCTTTTTTTCCTGTTTTGATTGTGTTGCATGTGTTATGAATTTACTAGCAGTAGGACCATGACATGAGGAAACACCTGTATCATTGTGGAATGATACCGTGATAATTTAATATAAATAATCTTCCCAGTGTTAAGAACTCAACCAAATCAAAAGTGTTGCTATGTTGAAGGCCTATCAACAAGCACTCTTTAACCTTTGTTAAACGTCTCATGTTTACTATGCACCAGCTTTAAAGATCTATATAAATGAATTAATTCACCTTTATCCCCTTGAGAAACACTATTGATTTTTATGAAAATGAATTAAACATTCACTATCAATTAAGTTCTGTGTTTGATTTTTTAGAAGAGCTATCTTCTCACTAAATGAGAAATTTACCTGCCAGCAAACACAATAGACTGTTCTGCTGTCCACATATTGGCATACATATTGGATAAACAAAACTCGATTGCACTGCTGATTATACTGCATCAAGATTGCACATTATGTGCAGACCTCTTATTTCAAGAAGCAATGCCCAGCTAAATTGCATCATTTATCCTAGGCTTCTTTATTGCTTAAACATGTAGAAAATTAAGTTATTCAGAAGCTTGGTTCTGTGAAAAAAAATCATAAAACAAGAAAAAAACAAACTCATTTTGGCTAGATGTAGCTTACATTTTATTTTTGCCCACTGACCACATCACTTTTTTTTTTTTTTTTATAATCATAGGTAACTTCTTTGGATTTTGTATTATGAATTTTTTTCCTGGGGTTGCCTTGGCAGCAGTTCTGAAGAACTCTTTGGGACAATCTTGAGCACTTCCTATTTTTTCTCTCCTTTGATTTGTACTATTATATTTGATCCTAGATGTCTCTTTTGCTTGTTATTCTGTTTGAAGTAGTAGCGTGTAGAAGCCTGGATGCAAACCAAAAAAACAGTATTCCTTTTGAGAGAAGATGATTAATACAAAACACTGACTGGAAAGAGACAATGATTTTTCAGGGCAGTAAATATATTAGATAAATTTCACAGCTCTTATAATAGACAATGTGGTAGTGCAACTTCAAGGAGTGACACATGCAAAGAAGAGCTGAAATAAAATCTTTTGGGATGATCATGTACTGAAAATAGACACCATTACCCAGGCTGTTTTCAGATCTACCAATTTTTACAAGTGAATCTTTTAGTAAATAACTTACATAATTTCCTTTTTAACTTTGACTTATCTTGAACAACCATATTCTTCCATCTATTAGCAGCATTTAATTTCTTTTTGTATGTTACTTTACCTCTAATTTGTGTACTATGTTTGTGGTTCATTTAAAAATTTCCATTAATTTATAAAGCAATAGAATTTGTGTTTCACATCTTATTTAATAACTTTTCAATATTCAGAGGCATATCTGGGTAAAAACATTTTACTTGTATTCTTGGTTTTTTTTCACTCAAGTGTCTGATGCTTGTTAAAGCAAAGGTGAAGAGACACTATGCCGTAACACAAGTAGAGAGGCTGATAACAGACATTTCTTTTCCTCCTTGATTTCCAATTGCCTAAAAAAAACATCTCTAACAAAACCAGTCTTCTCCTTATTTGTATACATGTCCAATGTCTCAAAGGTGCAATCATTGACTTTGGGCTTAAAGCTTTTTGTTGTCTTTCAGGGTACTTCTGTAATACATGACATGACTCTATACACTTCTATAACAGTATCAAGGATCTTCTGCATGTTTAAGAAGAAAAGCTAACGAATTTTTGGCTTCTGGAAGATCTCTGCCTGAATTATGAAGTTCAATTAATCTCCTAACTTATTTGCTTCCAATTAGTACTTGAGTTATGTGAAATCAAATCTAGGCCATTTTATTCTCACAATTGGTTCTTTCTGCCTTAAGGGTGTGCTACATTCATGTTTTAATCTACAGGTTTTGGCTGTGATACGAATCAGAAAGAATTAATCATCAGCTTTGGTCAGAATTCAAGTACATCAGCTCAAGAAGACATAGCAAAGATTCATGCATGTTTACGTGTGTTCTAAGACTTTCAATTTCTTGGCATTTCATTCAGCTGAGTCTCTTGGGGACAACTCTGCATGAACCTAACTATAATTAGAAAAAATGTTAAGTTGCTCACTTTTCCTTTTTTTTTTCACAGCAGTGCATAGAGAAAGCGTGTTTGTAAATATGCAAGCTTTAACTGCAAGATATTCTTTGGCCTAGTAAAATTTAAAATAGTAAGTTACTCAAAACACCAGTTTTGAGATGTTTAGAACTATAATCACTAGTTTACAGCTCTGTAAACTGAGTTGCAGTGCTCTTCCTAGCAAAAGCAAGATACATACTTATGAGAGAATTAATAAAATGTTTTATTTTACTGGATAAAAACTTAAAGAAGACAAACCTTTGTAAAGGTATTTTTGGAGTTGAGCTCCCTTCCTGTATGCATGCCACCCTTCCCTCTAGAACTGATTAAAAATAATTAGCTTCAGATTCCCTTACTCTTTGTGATTTTATATGACTGGAGAATGGGGGAAAAAAAGCTGAACAAATCAAACATGCACTTCTGAGTCTTTAAAATATGATCCTACAGAGTAAAGCTTGTACTTTTTTCTCTAGCATTGTCCAAAGATTTTGGCAAAAAGAGAGGACACAGAAATGTGAAGACCATTCACGGTCTGGAAATAAGTTTCCATAGAAGAGAATTCTAAGCTTTTTGCTAGATCTCTGTAATGTTCATTTTACATAACTGCAGGAATCAGTTTCCAGATGGCTGTGGTTGGAATTTGTAAGATAGAAATCAAAGAAAGAGGACTGAAGATCCCACAGAGAATACTGGGTGAGTCTTTTGTTTTTCTTTTAGTTCATGGAATATCTTCTAGGTATTGAGGGGGTGCAAACTACTGGATTTTTTCTTAGTCATACTATATATTTTCCTTATTCCCCAATCCACTGAAACAGCAAAACCAATTTCTATATAATTTATTTTTTCATATTCAGCAGAATACAATATTAATTGGTGTTCATGTTTTGTCATTTATCCACACAATTTTATTCCTTCTGTTTTCCAGTGACCTACTTAAAGTGCTACTTCTGAAAAAAGATGTGTTAGTTTCCAGTCATTCCACTATCTCAAATTTCATGTAAGTTTTTGAGGAAATTCAAATCGCGTATCTCTAACAAAAGAATGCAAGGTATTTTGCTGAAATCTGATATATTTGATTCAAATATTATCTGCACATTCAGTCAGTTACATAAAAAATATCTCTGTCAGAAAAACCCCTCATAGAGTAGTATTAATTTAGGATATGATGTTAATGAATCTAATACAAGACTAAGAAACCATGAAGGAATATGCATAAGTTAATCCCTGTTTAAATTGATACTCAAACATATCATACAGGGGGACCTCTGGTGGCCTAGTGGTTAGCATGCGGGACTCTCACCGCTGTGACTCAGGTTCAAATCCCAGTCCCCCGGGCAGATGGAGCTCCTTAGCCCTGTAAGGCCATCCATCTATGAGAAGGTCACTCTAAACAAACCTACGTCCTTAGGACCTCACTGCCATTGTCCAAGCTTGCTTGGCCCCGGCAGATGAACCTTAGGATTAAAGGGTGGGCTCAGTTCAGCGCATGCTGTGTCTCACCCAAAAAAAATCCCTTGCGCAGGCTTGAAAGGTAAAAGACCTTTCCCCAGATCTTCATTCGCGAAGTCTGGCCATTACAATTACATATCATACAGGGCAGTGTGAATAAAATGTTTTCCTGAATCATGGATTGAAGGAGAGTATGCAAAAGTGAACAAGTCTGATAAAAAAACTTTGAAAAAAAATTAGGTAAATACATCCTTCTTGTACCTACCTGTTGGATTTAACTAAATGCCTTCATAGTATTTAGTTATGTGGTTTGCCTGAAATTCATATTGTTTGATGAATGTGTCCCATATAGTAATTTTCTTACTATTTAAACTCCAAAGCAGTCTTGGCCATTTATATATAACATTTTAATTTCACAGTATTTAAAAAAATACTTCGTGAAGGTAAAATGCTCTTTGAGTCTAATATAGAGCACTTTTATAAGTGATTATATTGGTCAGGATGGTGAAGGGCCTTGAGGGGAAGCCGTATGAGGAGCAACTGAGATCACTTGGTCTGTTCAGCCTGGATAAGAGGAGACTGAGCAGAGACCTCATTGCAGTTACAACTTCCTTGTGAGGGGAAGAGAAGGGGCAGGCACTGATCTCTTCTCTGTGGTGACCAGTGACAGGATCCAAGGGAATGGCCTGAAGTTGTGTCAGAGGAAGTTATTGACTTTCCCATCCAGTCAATGACTCCTGTCTCTTAATGGTTCTGCAGATTAGTACATCAGTAATAATACTAACTTCTCCTCCTTCTCCAGTTACCATGCATGAGATGATAGGGAAGAATTACAGTATGAAGTGGAGAGGTCAGAGTAATAAACCTCATGGTAATCTGCTTACTTTTAGCCTTTCACTCCATGGATAGAAAACTTAAAATATGTTTTAGCTTCATGTGAAAAAGTCTGCAAATCTGTATACTGAAAAAGAGTCATATAAATGGCAGTTGTCAGGAAATATGTATCACCATGTTTCTGATTGAGAATGTTTGGATTTTGACGATTATGCATTGCTTTTTTTACTATGTTCAGAAGTGTGGAGTTTATGATCATAATCTTATTACATGACATTCTGTACAGAATACTAGACCTGATCCTCCATTCTATTTGAAGAGTTTAAGGTGACAAGTCTTTTTGAGGTTGGATCATATGAGCTCCTGAGTTCCCTTCAGACTTAAATTATCCTATGATTTGTAATCAGTGCTTAAAAGAAGGAGAAAAAAAAAGTAGCAATAGGTTTTCTTTAAAATTCACATAAACTTTTTAAATCATTCTTTTGGTTACCAGAACAAAAAATAGTACAACCAAGAAAAAGTTGAATATATTTTTTACGCTGCTTGCATTCAAAGTCAAGTCTACCTTCAATTGTATGTTGATCAATTTGCCACTGTGTCTCAGAATGGCTTTTTGAATAGCAGTTTGAAAACAGTATGAAGCTGCAATTTATTTTTCACAGAATTCAACACCGTGTTTTTGTCAAATTTACTCTTAAAGAAAAATTTACACCCACAGTTGATTATTTTACTCATGTTTTTGGGAACCAGCTCATTGGGAATCACTTTTTTACAGCAGTAATTTTGATGGGAACTGTTAGATCAATCAAAATTCCAAAATATCGTGTTCTTCTCTGTTTCTGTAAAGGCAAAAATGTACCACCTAGCAATCTGTGATAAATACTTTTATAAGAAATTAAGTTAGCTATTCATTATAACAAGTATTTCCAGGACAAAAGAAGAACTTTTAATTTTGAATCATAGCACATTAATTAGGGACCCAACTGAACAAGCCAAGCTGAATAAAAACAAACTAAAATTAGTAACAGGCTAACAGCTTGCCTATTTCCTTGGGCAACATGTGGCTAACAGATGATGTGATGTTCAGTGACAGACAAATTCTGATCCTCTTTGCCACTTTTAAATTCTATACACTAAGAAAAAATAAATTTCTTCTGTATCATCAACAGCAGAATCACCCAAATACAGAAGATATTTCTAATTTAAAAGAAGGGAGAATGAGAAATTATTGTGATTCAATATTTTTTATCTGATACTAGTGATATATAGATGGTATTGAAGATAATAATAATTGAAGATTTTATTACTTAATTGCTTATTATCACTTGTCCTTATTTTGTATCAGAGATTCCTCCTTTATCTTATACCCTACTGGAAAATAAATCAATCATTCCTACACAATTACCACATTAAAATTCCATATGTTCATTCATGTTCTTCAGTAAAAATTAGACAATAGAGTTATTTCTACCTATATATTTGTTATGAGAACATCTGAATTTGCAGATCAGAGAAATAGTACCAAATAAGCAACTCCAGCTTACTTTATGCAATTGTTTGATCTGTTACCTTCTGAAGTTTTTGTACTTATGCCTGATTATATTCTTCCTTTTGAGGTCTCTGTATACTAAGAAAAATTCCTCTTACTATAAATGTAGTATTTCAAGTGAATGCAGCTATCACAATGCTCTTTGACTTTTTGTCTCTGGTACTTCAACACACAGCTGTATTTTTCATCATAGGTAAACAGCAAAGAGAAAGAATTTCGGTGTTTTGGGGTTGTTTTTTGGTTGTTTCTTTTGTTTGGGGTTTTGTTTGTTTTGTTTTTGGGAGGGGTTGTTCATTTGTTTGTGATAAGTACTATCTGTTTCACAGAAGTGGTTTAAGGGCAGGGTTTGTTCTGCAAAGAACCTCTGTGCACAAAGGAGTTAATGAACTATGGTTTTCTACACATCTATGTCCTTCACTTCCATCTTCCACTGTAAATATCTCTCAGCTTTTCTCCTAGTCCTATCATATATGTCACTTTCAACAATAAAATATGGCATGTTTGTGTCATGTCTGTAACAGTATGCATGCCTGCTGGTTATCTGGGCTCTGCCAAATGGATTACGTTATAGCTTAGCTCTGCTAGTTTCTACCAGTGTAGATTTATAAGGAATAAGATTTACTATTTTTTCTTCCTTACTCAACTAAAAAATTCCTACTGCATTTTTTTTCTGTTATTTTTCTTCCTGTCAAATTTGGTAGTTACTAATCAGTAGTTTAAAATACTTATGTAAAGACATACACAATTTTGGGTTTGTATGTATATGTATATCTAAAGCAAGAAGAAGGCTGAATAGATGGACAAAATATGACTGGAGGAACACACAAAGGGTATGATAAGGGATTTTTATTTTAGTTGAAAGTTGATAGGAAGAAATTTAGTACCTATAGACATGCAGCTCTAATTCAGGGAATTCCTGCATCTGTTCTTAATATACTTTGTGTGAATTGTCCTATTTATGTATAAATTTCATAGGGGGCTTAGGGTCTTAATGATTTATATTTTCTTCTACTTTTAGATTGTTGATAATAAGTTTTACAGAGCTAACATATTTTTTAAATCCTACCAGATCTTTAACTTAATTGTTTGCTCACAGAACAGCAGAATTTTGTTGCAAGTGGGCAAGGACCTAGATACCCAACTCTTCTTGAAATCAAAGAAGTTAGGTAATAAACCATCTGTTTCTTCAATCATATATAACTCAGAAAATTTCTCTGAAGTGCCCACATTACTCAAATATAGATATTTTCAGAGGTTGAGTCAACAGGCTTCAACAAAATTTTTGAATTTAAGAGGATGTGTAGAGAATCATTCAGAATCAGAAATTTCCTTTCTGATTGTTGATGCTTCTGGATTTTTTGGATTCCTTTAGCTTGTTTATACTTCTTTCAAGGTAGGCCTTTATTCTGTTTAAGAACATTTGCATCCTGACTTGAACAACAAGATACATCATAGACAAAACAACCTTCAAATCCTTAACCTTGGAGGAGCTCTAAAAGACTGTACGTACTGTGACAAAGAGGAAGATGAGGAAGAAAGGGTCTTAGAGACCCATGACCCAATTTCCAGAGGGGTGTGCCGGAGGCAGAACCAGGAAGGATCTGGGGGCTGGATAGATCTGGGATTGGATGGACAATACCATAAATTGTGGAACCCCTGGACACAAGGTGCGCGTCTCTGAAACCCTCGTGGTTGAAAGCGTTCATTAAAGAACTTGTTCTCTTATCTCTACTAATAATTGCCTGGTGAGTCTATTTTTTGGCTCCCATGATTCTTTAAGGCATCATTAGGTTCCATGACAATAGTTTTACATAAAAATAGAAATAAAATAACAGTGTAACCCCATCTAAAAAAATACATGATTTTTAATATTCAAGTTAGTGACTTATGAAATATCAATGCAAATTTTACTGAGCTATGACTAAAGTGAATTTTATATCAGTAGCAATTTATCAAACAAGATTAGGTGTCTCTTCTTTAAAAGTATGTATTTTTGCTTAAGGAGGGACTGAATAAGAGTACAATTACAGTTTTTATTACAGGACAGAATAAAATCAGTTGCTGTGGTAGTTTCTTCTTTCTTCATAGAGAACACATTAGTCCTACATTCCCCATAGCAGACTAAAATAAATGGAAATCACATCTTTCAGAGACTACACCATGAGTCTGTGGCAGAGCAAGATTAGTAGAATAATATCACGAGTCATGGTACTGTGCTTTGGCTTCAACTTATTTTATAAATATATCTATACATTTAAACTTCATTCTTCAAATAGGATGGAAAGTTACATCTAGTTTTCTGAGAATCAGGGCTTAAAAGTGTTTTCTCCTGAATACTGCTCCCTCCTCTTTCAGGCAATCCAATTGTCATGCATTTTTGCATCTTTAAAGAAATAAATTTTCTTATACTTTTCTTCTTGTAATTGAATTCCTAATAGTTTTTGAAAATGCAATTGAATGTAGGTTTAACTGAAAGTCAAGTATTTACTATTCAGATATTCCAGTAGTTAATGACAATTACAATTGTTCAGTGCTGGAGCTACTGGTAGATTTGCAAATAATCCCCTTCTTTTTTTTTTTTTTCCCAGTATCCAACTAAATTTTGTGAATCTCAATATTATTTAGTTTCTTCCAAGATTTTGATTTTAATGATATTCATGCAGAACAACTTTGTGAAGAACAGGATTTTTTAAACTCAGTTGCAGATACTTGATTTATGCAAAAGGTGTTATCAACTCTTCACTTAAAGGTCTCTGTTGTCAATAAGGAGGGAGAGGTATGCCTTTCAGAAAAAGCCTTAAATCACATAGTTTGGAATTCTGCTCTGAGTGACTCTGTAGAGGTTGAGTGTAAAGTAAACACACTGAGAGTAAAAGTCTGATTTAAATGGAATAACCTCAGTACCTTAGAGAAAGAAACCTATCTTTTTTTCCCTCACTTAATGGCTAGATTTGTACCAAAGCAAGGCATCCACAAAAATGTGGATCTACCTAAACAACCCAAGAATATGAGAGTAAACCTCTGTTAGGACTAGCCAGTGTTGTATGCACCTAGTATCACAGGAGGTAAAGTCTGTGCACATGCAATTTAATCCTCACAGTTCTCCTGTTTGTCTGTATCTTATAATAAAATGTGGTTTTCTATAATTAACGTTTGCAGTCCTAAATTGTCCCTTTGTTCTATAGACAAACATTTTCTCACAAAATACATGTTGCAGTTATATTAGGATATTGAACAGTGCCTGAATTTGTTTCTGAAACTAGAACTGGTGATCCATATTGTGAATTTGTTAGAACTGTATTTTGGCAGTTTTGACACAGGCCAGCCAGAACAGTCCCACATAATCCCCAGGAAGAGTTAGAAGATACTTTTCCAATGTACTGTTTTTATGCAACCACAGTGTTCTGGGTAGCAAAAATATATGATGGTATGTAGATTCAGCATTCCATACCAGATGAGCTCTGCACCAGAAAATGGTCCTGGACATGTTTGACTCACTACTCTTAGCATGTTATGTCATAGTGTCATATCATTGACAGAGTATGTGTCATTTTAAGGTATGGCTACAAAGATGGAGACTCCGTTTTCACAAGGAGTCACATGGAAAAGAGTAGGGGTAATGGGTACAAGTTACTCCTTGGGAGATTCAGATTAGACATAACAGGAAAACTTTTCTCAGTGAGAACAATCAACCATTGGAATAATCTCTCCAGGGAAGTGATGGATTCCTGAACATCGGACTCTTTTAGAATTCAGCTGGACAGGGTGCTGGGCCATATTGTTTAGGCTGTGCTTATGCCAAGATAATCCTTGAGCTTCTCTTCCAACCTGGTACTCTATGATTCTATGATACTGTTAGTCATAAAATATTCTGTACCTTACATACTATCAGTTTATATGGTAAATAGCTAATCACAGTAAAAATAAAGACAAGAGAGAAACAGAGGAACAATAAAGGGTAGAGGAACAAAAGGAATATTGCAAGATTCCAATTGGAATATTTTCTATGGCTATCAAAGAAGAAAACTTAGACCATGGTTCTTACAGTGAATCTCACCAGGATAAAACTGGACAAATGAAAGAGGAAGCCCAGCACGAGCTGAGGGCAAACAAGTATGGGAAATTAGAGGCAAAAAGATGAATCCAAGGGTAAATGGTTAGTGATCTGCTATAGCACTGGGACACACTAGTCTGTGAGGCTGGATGTCATTACCCAAGGGCACTGAAGGAGCTGGCTGAAGAGCTCACCAAGCCACTCCTCATCATTTATCAGCAGTCCTGGATAACAGACAGATCACAACTTACTGGAAGTTAGTAAACCCACCTACAAGAAAGCCTAGGAGGACTCAGGGAACTACAGGTCTCTCAGCCTGACCTCAGTGCCAGGGAAGGTAATGGAACAGATCATCTTAAGTGCCTTCATGCAGCATATGCAGAACAACCAAGGGATCAGGCCCAGCCAGTAAGGGTTTCTGACAGGCAGGTTCTGTCTGACTAACCTGAGCTTTTTCTATGGCAGTGTGACTCACTCAGTGGATGAGGGAAGGACTGTGGTTACTGTCCACCTGGACTTAAGCAGTGTCTAGTATACCAGTGTGACACAACATAATGTGATTTAATTTATTAGACAGTTACAAGTTAGAAGAAAATCTAGTTTGAATTATATACTTGCTATCAATTTCAGTCATGAGTATCTGAACTGATTTGCTGAGTACCATGGGACTGGATGTCTGTGAAGTTCATGTCCTTGTAAGTATCCATTACAATCCAAGAACAGCAATGTATTCCTGCCTTCTCATCCTTTGAGACTCATGATGCACTCAGTGACATTTGAATAACTGTGGGGCTTATGAGACAGAATTAACACCAGAAATGATTATCAGATCTGTGAGAGGAAATGAAGTTTTCCCTCTACCGTCAGAAGAGACATCAAAAATATAATGGTCCTGAGACTAATTGACCCGGAGATCTTTAGAAATAAAGTCCCAGTACTGTAGACTGATTACCTGTTATATCGTCAGTAATGGACTCTGGAAGTAGTACTATCATTAAGGAAATTACATTTTTTCTTATGTTAAAACATGAAGGTGGTGTTTTTTTCTGAAAGGGAAAGGAGAAAGAAAGAGCACTAGTTTTCACTTTTTTTTTTTTTTCAAAGACCTTGAAACAGCACTACATCTTGTAACATCGCTTTCTACGGAAGCTGGATCTTCTCCAAGGACAGCTGGTACTGACCTAAGCCAAATATGCTTAATGTGCAGAATGGTAGTGTTGGGTTTTTTCCTTGAATTTCCCCACCACATGGTCTTATTGCTACTCTCTAAAGCATTTCTTTGTTTTGTTGTATAGAAATGTTCAAACTTTAATGCCAACTATGAAAACCTCCAAGTTAAGGATGAAAGAAAACTCAAGTTATGAGTAACTCAATTCTGGAAGCAGTACCGAGTAAGAAATAGTGGATGATATTTTACTTTGTCAAACAGTCCATCCTCCAAAATTAAAATTAAATCTAAGCTTTATAAATCTGAGTTCTTAAAAAATCCAACATTATTAAATATAAATTTTCTTCGTTTAATTATTTATTTTAGTGTTTTTTCTGCCTGGAGATATTAACTGTATGCAAGAAATACATGCCTAATGGACAATTATGCAGCTCAAGTATCTGTGGCCTCCACAAGTCTTCCATGTGGACATACATATATTAATAGATCTGTCAAGGAAAAAGAAAGAGACCATATGACATGAACCAGTAAGTTCACATAGGGAGGATGAACCATCAAGGACTTTCTTCGTTAAGAGTCTTGAAAACTCTAAAAGACATCACTTACAAGTTGCTTTTAGAGAAACAGAATGGAAGAAATGTTTCTACAGATGGTAGGGAGGATAGTGAGTGGGCAGAAAAATTGTATTCTGTGATACAAGTCAAAGAAAAAAAAGGAAATATAAAGAATCCAGAAAAAAAAATCTAGATAACTTGCTATTATCCAAAAGAGGGGTTCAATAGAAGACAAATTAATTTAAGTGTTGTGACATGAATAGGTGTTGCATATTTGTTACACATAATCTTATTTTTTCCTGTATAAAATAGGATGTAAAATTTTTAAGACAGCCTTTCAAAGTCTCTGTGTTCCTTTATTTATGTTACATTCCTCAAAAAGGAGAAATAAGTCTAGAATTTAGTTGGCACAATCTGTAAATCTATATTGCAGGAGAATTAGGAGCTCTAGGAAAAGATAGGATCAGAAGGGCTAGGAAAAGGCAGTGGAGCTTTCACAATTATGAAGAAGTTACAGCCTGGAGTGTCTGCATCCAGAAACCTTGGATGAACTCTCTCAGATATGTGTTCAATACCTGGCCGAGCACTACAACAAACAGGTTAAGCAGACAAGATGCACGAGATGAAAAAAAAAAAATGTTTATGTCGGGAGTTATGCTACAATCCATCTTTAGAATTTGTTTTCTTCTGCTGGTGTGTTCCAGAAGAACACAATCAGCAGAGTGGTCCCCTTTTCCTGCTGCTAACAATGTTCCAAGCTGAGACAGACCCCAAGAAAGTGCAGGCTGCATTATTTCTAATATAACCTTCCTCACTGTGACGAGGGGAGTTGCTACACAAACGTCACAGATTCAGATTTGAAGGTCCACGTGCAGATTGTTTCTGTGCTGGGCCTTAGATTTACTGAAAGTTGGTGAAGACTGAGATGATGCAAACAAAGAATTTTAGCCTGAATGAACAGTTCCAGTGCAAGCAGCAGGAGACAATGAACTTTGTAGTTTAAGTCCACCTCTTTTTTTACCTTGTTCTCAAGAAACCTAGAGAAATAAAAGGTGAAAGTCTTCAAGCTTTAATTACAAATGCAGTAATAAAATTGGCAGGGAGAAGAGTAAAATTCAATTTTTCTGTCATTGCTCTGGACTCACATTTTTTTTCCTTCCTGATTAATTTCACTCTCTGATAATAAAACAAGTCAAACTCCACATACAAAAATACAATTACTGGCATCTTTCAGGCTTGTTTCCTAGCACAAGTCATGAAGGTAAGAGAACACACACTTCCCTATGCAATTCTATTCTACATCTTCATTTACAGCTCACCAACATTATTCCTTCATTGCCTTTGATATTCCTCTCCTGAGTATTATATACTGCATCAGTTTATATAGAAACTCCTTTTCTGTAGTTGGTTTGCTGCACCTACGAATGAGGGTCATGATCTGAGAGGATTTTTCCTCACTTTGAGTGCAGGTCTTTAATAGTTGAACAGGAGTCTGGGAGGCATAAGCTGTGTTGCCCCATGTGCCCCACCCCTGTCTCCCCCCAGCCCCTCATTTTCATCCCTACCCTCTCTGAGATTTGAAGGACGCTGGTTTACTGCATTTCAACCAGAACTACAGTTCCACTCCAAACTTTATTGAATGATAAAAGCAATAAAATCAAGGAAATGGTGAAAGAAAAGAAATCACTAGAGGTTTAAATTGCGATGTATTTCATGGTTCTTGGCAATTACATTTTGCTTTCATATACTAACAAGAACAAAGACATGGCAATATTTTATCAGTTATCCCATCTTACATTAGTCTCAAAACCAGAAAACCTGATTAACGGAGCCAAAAGCTTTTAAAAATCAGTATATCCTAGTAAATTCCCTTTGTCTATCGTATTAAATACACAATTTGCAGTGATTTACAAATCCCCTTTGGTTTAATCTTTTAGGAATTTAGGAGCTCAGAAGAAAATATATTTGAGCTCAACATTAGGAGTCAAAAGATTGCCCACACTAACATAAGGAATATAAATACAAAAGTTCCAGGATATGTATTAAACATTTTAAATCTCTATTCATCTGTAAAGAATAGATGTAGTGTACCTGCCAGACAGATGGCATTGATGAGGGTGGCATCTCAAGTCATGTCACAGGTTAACGCCTAGACAGAAGTAGAGTGAGGGATCAGTAGACCCACTGTAGATTACAGATACATCAGCTTTGTTGTGTTCGACCTCACAGCAACCTTACAAGCAGGATAAAAGCAAGGTTCGTAGTTTTTAATGTTCAGTAGGGCACACATTAATTTATAAATCTCTAAGAGTTGTTTTCTTGGTTAATGTTCTTAATTCACTGACTTTTATGACCTAAATCAATTATCTCTGTATTTTTTAAAAGTAGAAAGTGCAGGAAGGTCTTATATTTCCTTAGAGGAGATTGTCAGAGTAGTTGAAATGTAACACAAAGCCAAGAAATTTACATGTCTAGCATGTAGTATTGTGCTAAAATCTTAAATTAATATTTTATTCCTGGTGGGTGGAAATTAATTGTTATATACTATGACTACCTAATGGTTGGATTGTAGAAACAGATGTACTTTTGCCAGAGGAACAGAAAGTAGAAACCAGCTTTAAGATCTGTTACGCCATAAACAGGATGCACATAGTAGATCTGATGTAAAGTATATGCTAATCCAATTGTAGAATTTAAAATTTATTGCTTTGTTCTGTGGCTTTCTGGGAACCCAGTTGGTGAAAATTTTCATATCATGTGTTGCCCACATAGTAATATAGAAAAACTTTAGAAGAATACAAGGTCATATTTCCAGTCCAATATTTCTCTGAATTTTGAATAAAGTCAATAAGTCCTTTTTAGGTTTTTTTGTTTGCATCTTGTATTTGGTTAGTGATGCTTATGGATTTTCCTCTAGAGTATAAACAACTGTTATTGATGTGTTATTCTGTGTCACTGGGGCAAGAACATTTCCAAAGAGGATTTGACCATCTAGAAATTGTCATTGTCCATTTTTCAATAAAGAAACTATAACAGGAATGCCTAAGGCATTTGACTTCATTTAACTTCTGTGCTTTCTGTTGAACGCTCCCCTGAGACTCTTGGGAATGTGTTATTTTTAATTTCCTGGTGGTGTCCCTACAAGAGTGTAAGGCAGTCCTTTGTTTCTTAATATATCTTGAAAGCCAACATAAAATTTCTTCATCCTAATATGATTAGCACTGAACATAAGTCAGGGAAGATGAGCCAGGCATCCAGGGGGAAATCCCAGGGCCAGCAGACCCTATTCCACAGGACCTAGTGAGGTGGGCAGGGTACACTCAGAGAAGATGGTCAGAGTCAAACAAGAGTCTGGATTATAAGGATATGTCACAGTGAAAAGGTAGGTCTGAGGTCAAGCTGGAAAGCCAATCTGTAGGTCAGAGCTAGGATTGGATCTTATGGTGATCAGGCGGGTCTGTAGGGACAGTGGTGGCTGAGATCAGACCAGGAACTCTGCCCAAGGGTTGGAGTTCAGATCAAGGGATTCCATGACGAAGCAGTACAAGGCTGTGGCAGACCTGGAGACCAACACTCCTGTGGCATTGCTGATGCTGGGGCTGATGGCCTTGGGCTGAGCTGAAGTGGGGCTCCTGGGTCCATGGGTAGGGTATGGGGAGGTCCTTGGCGAGGGTGGACAGAAGCAATAAAGCCTATAGCTCCTTTATGGCCCTGACAAAGATAACATGTGTCAAGAGAACTAATTAGAGAATGCTTTCTATTTCATAAGAAAGAGAATAACCACTATATTTGAAGTTTCTAATTTTTCAGGAAGCAGTGGCAATTTTCAGAATTTGAATGAGGAAAATTAAGATGGACCAAGAACCTTTCATAATTAAATTTGCCACTAGCCTTGCATAAACTTGATGAATTTCCAAATGTCTAAAAAACTTCAGTAAAGCACTTGTTTGTGTTTTCCAGTGAATGTTATTATCATACATTTTTAATCTACACCCACCCAAGCAAAACATTCAATAAGCTTTCTGTTCACGCAGTGGGTGCATGGGCATCCCTTTGAAATATTGTATGCAACATGGTGACCTCTAGTAATACCTCTTATAGTCAGTAAATTGCTTTTTTAAAAAAGGCAGAGTATTGCTTTTTGAAAGGAAATTACGCCTGCTTCTTTTAGAAGTCTTTTTAGCAGTGCTCTCAAACTATTAATAATATACCATACTCTTTGCTGATTGATATATCTTGAATATTAAAGGATTTGTTCTAATCAAGATGAGAAATAAAATAAAAAATAAATGCAAGGGTAAGCAAAGTCTCTTGGCAACTTATTCACCAGGCATCTTATTTGAATAGTATATATAAAACTGTTATTTAAATTTTGCATCAAGTCATTTAAAACGAAGTCATAGGTTCACCAGGACTCTCTATTTATCCATTCTGAATTTATTAACTGCTCCCTTTTATCTTAAAATTATTTCTTTATTTCCATCCTATAATCTCCTTATTATAATTCTCAGACCAAGAGGAGCAACGCTCTAAGGTGAATTACACAGAGTGAGAGTTGTACATTGCTCTTACCAGCACAGGTCAGAGCTGCAACTCAGCAATTTTGTGTGTCTGTTGCTAAGACAGTTCTAATGTATGGTGCAACTACAGAGGAGTGGGGAAAAATCTTTATGGTTTGCTACTCTTATTGTTTTCTCCTCCAATAATTTTAATGACCTACTCTCAATAATTAGCATAAACATAATCTAAAAAGTAGATCAGTATTGGAAAAAATGTAGACTGTAGTCATCATGTTGGGCTGTGTTTGTTGTATCGTGTTGGAACGATGTGAGGAGCATAAAAACTCTAGGTACTAAGGCTAGGATTAATCTTACTTAACTTTAGCCATCTAACCATCAACTCTAAGATAACTTTACAGTTTCTCTTTATAGCCACAGAACTGTATACCAGGGCAGTCTCACGAATCCTTAAAGGTGATCCATCTGACCTACTACAGTTTCTTGTCTCAGAATGAGATTAATTGCTCTCTAAAAGTAACTACTTTTTTCCACTGACTATGAAGGAAGCTAAGAGAGACCAACTCAGAAATCATATTTTTTATTTTAAGGAGGAAGTGAATTTAATCTTACCTTAAGTTTTCAAAAAGTTTCCATAAATTTGCTGAGTTTAAGGTTAAAATTTTTCTCATATTTGCTTTTCATCTCCATCCCATGCACTTATGTACAAGGAAGAAAGGCACTCACCTGTCTCATGTAGGTTATCAAAGCTTGAAGGATTAGATGACCTATTCAGATTTTACTTTGCATCTGTGCAGCAAAGGAGTTGGGCAGCAGTTAGAAGGGAATATTCATTGTCATTTTCAATTAAGTAATAGAATAGTTATCTTGAAGTTAACATTAGCATTATAAGATGCAAATGACAGTCTTTAGTGAAGGGAGATGCAAGCTACCTGATTGTAGTAAAGTGCTCACATTTAAAAAAATATTCAGTGTAATTGCTGTCTTGAAATCAATCAACAGGACAAATGTTTATTTCCCTCTTAAATGCACAACAAATACATATCAAAAGCATTTCAACATTTTCATGGTTTGAGGCATGTCCTGGTTAGAACGGCTGGGACCAATTCATCACTGGATGGGTGTAACACAAAACTGTGTATTCTATGGCCCTCCGTGCCATTTCCCAAAAACTGTTGTCAGTAGGGGCCTATGTTCCTGTCCTCATACCCTTTTATGGAATTCCCCGCTCTGATATCCTTTTATGGAATTCCCCTCTCTGAGGGAGGGACTGAGCATGCTCATGCCCTTTTATGGAATTCCCTGCTCTGAGGGAGGGTCTGGGCACTCCCGCCTGAACTGGAGAATATATAAACTGGGATCTTCGGAACCTTGCCACCTCTCGTGGGATCCAGAGGAAGACTGCAGACCACTGCCTTCAACTAGACTGCAGACCACCGCCTTCAACCAGACTGAGACCACCACCCTCAACTGGACTGCAATCACCACTTCTGACCAGACTGCAGCAGCTCTCCCACCAGCAGGTTTATCCCCTCTCCCTTTGCTTTGGACTCGGGGGTGGGCCAAGGTACACTTTTTGTTCATACCCCAGGGTGCTGGGTTATACATTTGGGTTTTGTGGGTTAAAACCAATTATCTGTCTGTATAATTGTACTTATTGTACTATTTTAATAAATTGTTATTCTGACTTATAAATCTCTCTTTTGAATTGAGTTCATTTTCCCCTGCTGGTTAACTTTCAAACCAGCACAAGGCACTATCAACCATGCCCTTTTAAACAAAGTCTTCAACTAAAGAGAAAATAATACTTCATTGACAATAAACAGTCATTCCAAAATGTAGAATTCAGCTATGCACAAATGTAAGAGCACATCTTTTTGTATTTTAATTTTGCAGTTAAATACTCAACACAAATGACTGTGGGCAACAAGATGGTATATGCTAGTCACTCCTGCTACAGCTGTTTTTACTAACCCATATGAAATAATTTCTTCTTACACACTGAAAAGACTATCCTGAGATTTAATGGAGACATCTTCATTTGATGATGGAGTATTATCAAAGTAGTCACTGTCACACTCATGAACAATACATAGATTCTTATGCAAGAAATGAGAAAAGCACAAACAACTCCAACTTGACTTTCTGTTGTTGTGCCTCTATACATACTTCACTAGCTAGTCCGTAGTCATTGCACAGGAATTCTGCTTATTTCAAGGGTATGTGTTTTAAGGTAATTCTATCTGCCCATGGCTAGGCTTCGCGAACAGAGATTTGAGAAGGATTCTATCCATGCTTGCTACAAGCATGTTGATGGCTAAAAAGGCCAATGTGAGATAGACAAGTTCAGTTGCAACATCGCAAACATCTCTCTGTCACACAAAAACATAGTCAATGAGGTGCCAATGCTTGGATCGAGGATGCATCCAGGTTGTCTTCAAACTATCTTTCTGCTGAAAGATAGTATTAGTGATGGTGAGCTGCTGCTCCGCACAAAACTCTAGCAGAAGATGTCCATTATCATTATAGTTTCCAACACCATGCTTGCCTAATACTCCTTTCCAGGCTTCAAAGTTCTTTCCTACTCTGGCACTGAAATCACCAAGGACTATGATCTTATCATGTGGAGGAATCTTTTGGGTGAGATGGCGCAGGTCGGTGTAGAATTTATCTTTTTCGTCAGGGTCAGCTTGGAGAGTTGGGGCATATATATATATATAATGGCCCATCTTCACGAACGAAGATTTGGGGAAAGGTCTTTTTACCTTTCCAGCCTGCGCAATGGATTTTTTAGGTGAGACACAGCCTGCGCTGAACTGAGCCCACCCTTTAATCCTAAGGTTCATCTGCCGGGGCCAAGCAAGCTTGGACAATGGCAGTGAGGTCCTCAGGATGTGGGTTTGTTTAGAGTGTCCTTCTCATAGATGGATGGCCACACAGGGCTAACGACCTCCATCAGGCCAGGAGACCGGGGAATCGAACCCGTGGTCGCAGCAGTGAAAGTCCTGCACGCTAACCACTAGGCCACCAGAGTACACTAAAGAGAACAACATGTTGCTTGTTGTGTAGTGGGAGGTGTAAGGAGATAATATGATTGGAGTGACCTGTTGGCAATTTTTCAAGTTTTGAGATAATAGAGTTTTTAATCATGAAGCCAACTCCTGAAAGATGCCTTTCGGTTCTGGGTTTAGCTGACCAATAGAGTGTATAACCGCCACCATGTTCTCTAAGGTTGCCTTCCTCATGGAGATGAACTTCACTGAGAGCAGCAATGTTGATGTTAAGTTGTGACAGTTCATGGACAATTAGAGCAGAATGACATTCAGGATGTCCACTATCTGCAGTGTCAAGCATGGTTCTGATGTTCCAGCATGTGAGTGCCAATTTGAACACTCCTTTAAAGGCAGGTGTGTGCCTTTGTTTCTTTATCTATATCTTTGTTTGACTGCATCAGAAGATGCCCGTTGGCCACAGTTAACCAACCAGGTGAAGAGAGGAGATGAGCTTTGGTTAGGCCACCTTTTCTAGGCCCCTCTCTGAGTGGAGCAAGCAGTGCTCTCCTTGAAAAAGGCTGCTTGGTCATTCAGGATGTTGCTGAACAAGGCTGTTATCTCCAGGGTCAACCTCAAGCAACCAGTGTCCTGAACCGCCTGCATGCAGGGTTGGGTCTGCAACTTCCAGTGCACCTTATCACCTGCTGTTTCGACTCTCGCCTGTTGCTACAGGGCTTTGCAAATGTGGATGTATCCTTCGAGCCTGCGCAATGGATTTTTTAGGTGAGACACAGCACGTGCAGAACTGGTCCCACCCTTTACTCCAAAAGGATCTGCCAGGACCTAGCAAGCTTGGACAGTGACAGTGAAGTCCTCAGGACATAGGTTTAATTAGAGTATCCTTCTCTTGGATGGATGGCTTTACAGGGCTAAGCAAGCTCCATGTGCCCGGGTTTGGAAACAGAGTTGTCCTTCTCCTAGGATGACTGCTGGAAGGCTAGCAAGCCCATCCTGCCCATGGACACATTTTATCTGACTTTTCAGTTTTGACTTGTCTAGCATGGGAGACCCTACCGAAGGCATATACCACCGCCAGCATAGCTCACAACCTCATAAGGGTGCAAAAGCTTGTCACTAAAATGATTTGGACGAGCCTTCCTCTCCCTACTTTTACCCCCCAACCTCCTACATTCAAACCCCAGGACATTCCCTTGTCCTAAAAACTCTTCCAAGACCCTGTAATTCTAAACCAAACCATTCCTGGGCAGAAGCCGGAAGTGAGCCAAGCCCAGCACATCCCATCCTCACTGCAACAATGCTGGAACAGGGAGCGGTCCCGACACACACTCGGGTGGGACGGGCACACAGATAAAGTGTCCCCGCACCCACCTGGGGCTCAGGCACCTCCCACAGCCCCAGCCCAGCCCAAACCCCAAAACTCCAGCCCCCCCTCCCCCAAACCGCATACCCGCAGTTTTCCAAATGGGACTGCCACCGGCCTGGGGAGCCCCCTCCCCGAAACGGGGCTGCCATACCCACCCTCCTGCTGGTCCGACAATCTCTTAGGCCCACCCAGCCCCCCCTCGATCGCCACCCAGCCTGACCAGGCCCGACCCGGCCCCACGACCTGTCGACCATCCTGCACAGCAGGCAGCCATTTTCCCTGGACAATTCTACCTGTACCCTGCAGGTAAATTAAAGTTTTTTACAAAACATTTTTCAAATTTGCCTTTTTTTTCACATTTTCCTAGCAGTTGTTGCAATTTCTACTGAGAGAATTCCAAAATACTAACATTTCCTTGCTTCTAATATTTTGCATAAAATGTAAAGCTGTTATTCAAAAGCGACCGCTCTCTTCCTTGAGTTTTTCTAAACATTGATTAGATTTGCTTATTCAGGCTTCGTTGGAGTGTACTCATGCTATTTCCTATACTGGGTTTGTGTGGCCAGATTTTGGTAGTGGGAAGACTACAGGGGTGGCTTGTGAGAAGCTGCCAGAAGCTTCCTCCATGTCTGGTAGAGCCAATGCCAGCTGGCTCCAGGACAGACTCACCACTGGCCAAGGCCAAGCCAATCAGGAATGATAGTATATGATAGCATATTTAAGAAGGGAAAAAATAGTTATTGCATAGATGAAAATTGCAGCCAGAGATTGGATTCTGGTAATGATGATGGGCTTCATATGTAGGGAGAAAATTTTTATTTTTAAATTTGGGCTGATTAGATCTGCTCAAAGGTTTGAAATAGGAATTGTGCCAGTGGACATGAATATACATTGTGGAGGGCTATGATAGCACTTTTGAAGTGAATACCCATAATTGCACTCAAGAATGTATAATCAAACACAAGAATACTCATTTGCACATCAGTCTCTGTACTTCTATTAATTAAAGCTCTTTCTGAAATGTTTGTACAGAGCAAAATCTGTCTTCTAAATGTTTATAACAAGCAAGCAAACAAACAAATAAACAGAACAAGAGGTATTGAATTGGACAAGCAGTTTTGCAAGCAAGATTTGCCAAATGACAGAATCACAGAATCACAAAGTCGCTGAGGCTGTAAGGCACTTTTGTAGACTGCACTGCAGATTCAAGTCCAAGCCCCTTCTAAAAGCGGGGTCGGCACAGCAAGACCGTGTTCATTCCTGTTTTGAATATCTATAAGGGTGGAGATCCTCTCTAGAGAACTTCTTTCAGTGTTTGACAATCATCATAATAAAAAAAAAGATAACAGAATTTCATTACTTTTAATTTGTGTGACATTTCCTCTTGTCCCATTCATGGGCAATGAGAAGATCCCAGCTCCATGTTTTTTATTGACCCCATAAGGTCAGTATACATTGACAAGATGCGCATTGATAAGATCTCCCTGGGACTTCTCTTCTCTGGGCTAAACTGTCCCTGTTTTCTCAACCTCTCCTTGTATGCCAGATGCTCCAGTCCTTTACTCATCTCTGAGGCCCTTGGCTCAATGATTTTGCCAAGCTTTTTTTGACAGAGAAATAGATGATACAGATAGAGGGAAACAGTTAACAGGGGAGTGAAATGGCATGCCAGCAGAAAGATCATTTGATGTTTATGTGACTTGCATGTTTTAAGAAGTTCTTTAAAACATGCATTTGACTAAAAGTGGCTTATGTTTTTTTTTCTCATCCTGTTGTCTGTTTTTAAAAAATAAATCAATAAAATTATTTGATTGAAGCACTTGGAAACTATATTTTGTAAGGATAACCCTCTCATTTTCTGTCCTTCCTGGTCTAGTGGAAGGTGTCCCTGCCCATGACAGAGGATTTGGAACTAGATGATCTTTAAGGTCCCTTCCAATCCAAACCATTCTATGACTCTGTGATTCTATGATTCCAACCTAAGCTTTGGGATAAATAGTTTTTTAGTTTGTTAGGTTTTTGTTTAGTCTTGTTTTCTGCTGCTTGTAGTGTATTGATACTTTTGAAAGGTTAGAGAGCAGTATTAAAATTTGAAGAAATTGATGATGGAATAATCAGTAAAAGAACCAGTTTTCTTGGTATCTGAAAGCTGAGGCTGAGAGCGTATGGCTCTTCTTACCTGAAGTCAGCATAATTTCCACATTCCAGGTTCAGCTCTATGAAAATTTTTGATTTTTACCAAAATCTTGCGTCTTGTATCAAAATGAAGTATCTGTTCCAGGCTAGATGTTCATATAAAAGGTGAGAAAAGGGACATATATGGGCAAGGAAAACAACTTAAAAAATATCTGTTGTAATACCAAACATCAAGGTAGATTACTTTTTATAAAATTATATAGGGTAAACCATTTTATGTATTTTATCCTATATATTTTTAAAGGATAAATTAATTTTTTAAAAAGAGATTTTAGGCGGTTGTAGACATTTTACTTCAGATGGCAATACTACTGTGAGAGGAGTTCTCATCATTGTGATTGGAAAACACATAAATTAATTTCAATGCTATGCAACCAAAACCTTAAAATAAACATATATAAGTTAATTTATATAGGTCTTTGTTTATATAGTGCATATGGTTTATACTATGTATATAATTTAGAAAATATCATAGAATCATAGAGTTATAGAATGGCTTGAATTGGAAAGGCCCCTAAAGATCATCTAGTTCCAACATTTCTACTATAGACAAGTTTGGGTTTTTTTCCTTTTCCCTCCTGAAAAAAGATAATTTTTGATTGCTAATTTAAAAGTTTACAGAACATGTTTTAGCAGGGAACTCTGATTTATTTTTTTTTTATTTCTATTTGTTTGTTTTTTTGTTTATATTGCCAGCTGAATCAAACTTGCTGACCTTCATACACTACACATCACAATTTTACACTGTCCATATGAAGAATTTAATTCTTCTTTCAGTCCAGAGAATAAAAGGAATGCTACATATTGTCTAGAATCCAAGCCAGTATACATCACATTTTTAGCTATATTATCTGCTTCAGCAACTATTGTCATTCTGGTTAGTTTTTCACTCTAAGTAGTCAGCTGCTGAGAAATGAAGATTAATCTTTCTAAACTGCAAAGCCAGAAAGACAAAAAAAAATGGAAACAATCCACAATTAAAATTGTCTTACACTAAACTTACCATGTAGCTTACTTTGGAAAAGGTAAATATTAGCCTTTCTCTTGGACTCTGACATCTTCCCAGTGAAAAACACACTGCTTTAGGCTTCCTCTGCTAAACTACTTCTCATGCCAGGCAGATGTGAATGTCTTATTTCTTTATCACAATACTTTGGAGGATTTTATGTGTATAAGCTTAATTGATTATTAGTTTTTTGACAAATCTTTGTGGAATACAGGATTCCTCTTGGGAAACTTCTGATTTTGAAGAGGAAGTATTTTCATAAGCATAAGTTTCTGTTTTGAAGAGAAAAGAAACATAATTTTCCTATCATAATTTCAGCAAATAATTGATGTTAAGGAATTCTGGGTAAACTCTCAGTATCTTTTCAGTGAACAGATTTTACTGTACCATTTGGAGATGACAGTTTGCACTGGGAGAACAATCATTAGAAATTCCTCTGCAATGATATACGTCATCACTTCTCACTTAATCAATAGAATTTATCATTAAAGACACTGATTCAGCACAGTTATGCTTTAGGACATATAAACAGACCCATAAACTTTAGTAGCTGTAGATAACAAAATTTTTCAAAACAAGGCAGCTATTTATAATACTAGCATGCAAATCTCATGCCCATAGAGGAAAGACCAAGGAAGCAACTCAGCAGGTATCATACAAAAAGACGGGATTATTCCAGTCCTGTGTGGAGAAGGAGTTTCTCAAGGTACCTTCAGTTGCATACCATGAATAAACTGGTCCCTTTTCTTCAGCATCTGCCTATGCAGCAAGTGCCCTGTTTCCGGTTCTCAGTTCTGGCTTTGGGCTCTGTACTGGTTCTGTGCCAAATTTCTGCTGTTCACACAGCTCTGAATTTGTTCTTTGTTCTCATTCTTCTTTTTTCAACATCAACTTAGTAACTAGTGGGATGTAGTGAACAAATTCCTGCTTAATTTGCTTCTGCACACAGCTTTTACTTTTTTTTATTAAACTGTCTTTGTCTCAACCCATGAGATTTTCCATTTTATGTTCTCCTCCTATCTTGTTTAGGAGGAGGACTGAGAGAGCTGGATGGGTTACTGGCAACCAGCAAAAATTAACCCAATACATCAACCTACAACAGTCTTGAGATCTTCAGAATGTCTTTTAAACTATGAAAAGGGCTGAAATTCCTCAATGTTTGTCAATAAGATATCTTTAATGCTTAACATTAGACATGAAAACTGTATAAATGTCAGTGTTTAGTCATCCCATGCCTAAATCCTGTATTAGACTACAAGTTTTCCACAGTCTCCCCTGATGGAGCCTGTTGAATCCTCTGTGGAATGACTACCAGCCTCACAATTCCATGAAAGTCAAACAAGCTTTTTTTTTTTTTCTAGTAAACTCATGACTGAAAAGCAATAAACCTTGTTTGATATGCTCTCATGTGCCAGGTAGTAGAAAGTTCTATCAAAATCTTTTTTACTCTGAGTTACTTGGGGGAAAATAGAGGAAAGTCCCTCATAGTCTCAAGTGATCACTAATTCCACTTTCTTAAATAATACAGAGTTTACTGGACTGGAGAGATACGAAGTGTGGTTGTTTCTGAAGGTTAACATAATTTTTTTTCCAAATAAGAACTCTATGATTAAAGATTCTGTCCCAAGAATAAGTAATTTTTTTAAGGGGGAAACTCATCACCATGATTTATGACTTTGAATCTAAAGAAGAAGTACTAAGAGAAATGCTCACAAGTGGAACATCTTCTCCACTGATTTGACAGAGAGTTTATGCACTCACTTAGGAAGACTGATTCGCAAAACATTTGAGAAAGGCATAAGTTAAGAGTGCAGTGTCAAAAATATAGATAGACAATACCTTATAATGACAAGTGATTTCGTTAGCACAGGTTTTCCTATATAGATTATCAATTATAATATAAAGAACTGTATGCATCCATATATTTTAATGATATTGCAAACTCCAGAGGTAAAATCTTCTCTCCATACCTCTGCTATATATTGTAGGAATTTTTGTCATACTGTTTGTTTAAAATGCGATGAAATATAAGGAAAGGCATAGCAGTATGAAATCCATGTTATTCTTTTTTATGGTTAGCATACTGTGACATATCTATCTAAAAAACTTCTGGTGGTTTTCTTATTTTTCTAATCTGAAATGCTACAGCTTCCTTTCTGTCCTGTAGACAGACAGGTGAAAAATTCAGGTGGAGGTGTAAAACAAAAGCTTTTTAGCTTGTTAAAAACAATGAAAAATATTCTTTCAGGTCAGAGACTGTGTGAATAAGACTAATAAAGTTAATTCTCCTGATTCTAAGTCTGAATGCTTCTGACAAGTGTTGAGGTTTAAGGTCCTTTTTGTAAAGGGAGAGGAAGCTAGCCTTTCAGTGACAAACCACTTCTTACAGTGGTAAGAGTTTCTTTACTTTTAACATGGAAAATATGCTTTTTGCTATATTGTTAGAAATTATTATCCTATTGGACACATTCAACATATACTAAAATATCATTTGAAAAAAATTATGACATAAAAATACTTCACAAGTTGGTTTTATGTCTATCCAGATGTTTTACTGTGCTTTCACAGAGCAGCTGAGGATATTTATCTGCATTTTACAGAGGTAAAGAAATAATTTTAGATCTGTGTATGATATCTGTTTTTGCCAATACAGATATCAATGTTTAAGATATTATGTTTTAAGACTTCACTTCTTCCTCTCCTGCTATGAAGGTTTAAAACATCTCTGCCAGCATTAGATACCCATGAACAGGTTTTCTGACAAAAAAACCCTGCTGTCACTGTTATGATCTTCTCATTTTCTCTCTCAATACATGCTGACACTGATTCAAAATATACAAGGTGACTTTTTAACACTTATTTTTGTATATGTACATGAGCCATAGATGATTATTAAGACAAGATCCAGATACAAAATAAAAAAGTTAATGGCAAGAACCTAAGTGGCTCAGGGTAGAAGTAGAGGGCAAGGAGGATGAGAATATGGGACAACACAGGCAGGGTTTGATGTAGTCTCCAGTTTTATGCCTAAAGGAATAGGGATGTGAGGTTTTAGTCAACATATAACATTTATCGTACACTGCCAAATGACTCTTTTTGATAGGGTTTAAACATATCTAGCCTTTCTATCAAAGATAGATGTCCACGCTGCCGCTACCATGCATAGAACCTAATCACGTAAACTTGTGTTAAATCTTTTCGGAATTGCTCAATGCATGCATCTTAAATGTATGCAAATGTTTATACTTGTATGTTTATAGAATAGTATCAAACTCCAACTAAATCCTGCTTCAGTAACCTAGGTTTTTTAGAACTATTCAAGTTTTAAAAAACTGTTCAGGGAACATGGACTGCCTCCTAGATCTTTCTTCCTCTAACACACCAATTAATAAGATGGTATTATCTACCTCTTTGATTTTTATCTTTCTCTTTCTACCCTGAGACAACTCTTTGGGCAAAATGATTAGGCTAGTACTGTTCCTTTTGCAGCACAATCAGTTCCACTCTTTCTCCATTTGGCAATCAGAAACTTGCTCAGTAAAAGTGTCATAGATAGTTGCAGTAGTTGTGATAAAATCTGGTGGTATTTTGTCTGTGTTAAGTGCCTGACTGGTTATAAATCTTCTTTAGGAAGATTCATGCTGAAGAGCAAGTTCTTTACCTATTTTGACTCTCTGTAACTAAGAAATAACCAAACATTTTTAAAAAAATATTAATATTACCAAACATAGATTTTAAAAATAGTCATAAGACTGGGTTAAAATTTCATTCTTCTAGAAAAAAAAATAACTGAAACAAATAACATTATTGTCTGTATTATAAACTTGTATGGATTGCCTTTTTGTCGGAAGATCTTACTTTCAAGTTTGTTATAAAAATAATGCTAAGAGTTTTGATATAAAGCTGTTGTCCAGGAATTGTGTTTCAAGGCGGAAAAAAATTATTATTATATGACTGTATAATTTGTCTAAATTTAATCTTTATCACATGTAAGGCAACTTTACCAGCTGTTAGACAAAGGGTAAAATTACTTTCATCTTATTTTTTATGTCTTAAAGTTAGACATCTATACTGTAGTCATCTTCAGTCTTCTTTCATGTCCTAGTTAAAAAAGTAGGCACCACCAGAGGTCTATTAACGTAGGTTTTATTGCCCATCCTAACATGACATGAAATACCTTCTAGAAGCGGCTAACTATATCTTACTGAGTGCAAAACTAGTACACGATGTAAATCTATTAGACATTGAACTGTTAGATGCCCAAGTCAAGATAGGTCAGAATATGAACTTTTATTTTTCAACGTAAGTCTATCTCCTGTGTCATTTTCAGGAAATCTAAAGGGTCTCTGTAACCCTACACTGCTGACCTGCATCACAAAATTTATGTATACAGAAAAAACCCCACATTTGTTTCACCTCTCCCTTAAGACTGGAGGGGAATGGTAAAGGAGGTTAAGGTAATAAAAGAAAAATTGATACTGTACCTCCAGTGAACCAGGCAATGCATCTACATAGACTACTAATGAATTCTCAAACTAGAGATGGGCTATAACAGCTATATAAAATAAAAGAAATAGCTTCAGTGTTGAGTAGACATGAGAAGCAAAATAAGAAGTGTACTGTTTTAGACAGGTACAATTTCACACTAAATTTTCATGTCCATATATCTTAGAACAGAGAAAGCAGCACTTAATTTCACTCTTTTGTGGAGACCTGCCTAGTACCCATTTCAATAGGTTTCTGTTTAAAATAAAAGCAAAACACACCAGTCCTGATATCTTTTAACTCATTTCAGGCATGCTAACCACCAGTTTAACTTAAAACTTTTTTGATTTAAGGAAAGGATAGCTTGTGATTATATTAAATTTATAATATGTGGCAGCCTGTACAGTTTCATAAATGGAATGGAAACATTGAATTGACAAAAGGAAAATATGTAATGACTTGGAGGAAAACTGTGATCTGAATAGCTGAAGAGTATCCTAAATCCAGTTAATCATCTTTCAATAAGAATTAACATCAGGGCAATAAAACCTCTCCACCACACCAATCAGTATGCTATATTATAAGATGTGATTTTAAAAAGTACTTTAGTAAGACAGTTTTAATTAATTCTCAAAATAAAGTTAGAGCTCCAAGCTGACTAAAAATAAGATGTTCCTAAACCTAAGGCTAAAAGAAGAAGCCTTATGAATGTGACAGAAAAGCAGTGAGAACAATTATTTATCTGCAGTGCCATAATGATTTATTTGTATTTACTTTGTGCTTCCCTACTTATGAGTGCTTCCTCACACATGATTAACTGATTTTCCATAGAGTATTTATAAAATATACAATCTTCAGACTTTTCACAATACGTAATAAAGAATTTTTGACATTAGGACTCAATTTGATTGATAAGTAATAAGGAACTGTCTAGTATATGTGTGTATATTAGGAAAGTAAGTGTGTACATGGCCATCATCTGTCCCTGAGGCCAACTGGCACAGACTAGACTGTGCTGATATTTCTAAACTCTTTTACTCTCTAAAACATGCCAACATTCAAACTGTTGATTTGGAATAGTGCCCTAGCCATGTTAACTGCTGAATCACACAGACAAATTGCTTTGAAAAGTCTACATCGGATGCACCAAAAACACGTAGGGATCACTATAGCAGTCAAAAAATATGCATTTTCTCAAAGGGGCTTCACTTTCAAGTTTTCAAAGACTTAGGAAGGGTGGTATTTTCACCTTACTATTCTCTCAGATAATAAACATGTAATTAATTTATGTGTGTGAGATCATGGTGTTACAGCTAATAGTTTACTTCATGTCCAAATATAAATTAAAATGCACAAGTCTTCTTCAAGAATAGTTTAAATGTAAGCATGAACACAGGAACATAGGAAATCTAATACATTTTTGCTGATAACGTAGTAAAAAGGCATTGTAGCATACTGTGCTGCTAAGGCAAGTTTGTCTGAGGATGTGAATATGTGAACTGGCAACAACAACATAAAAAAACCCAAAAAACCAAACATCAAAAAGAAATCCCAAAACCCACAACCCTGAACAAATTACAGAAAGTATATTCATGATATTCTCGGGGAAGGACATTATAGAGCTGTGTTGGATTCATCTTCAGAGACAAAACCTGACTTCTTATTTCCAACAAATGTAGAATGGTAAGGGAAGTGTAACTAAATGAAGAACAGGAGAGACAAACAGATTTTGTGGCAGATGGATAATTTAGGAACAAAGTTAGTTCTAATGTTATTACAAATCTTGCTAAATTTGCAGTCATGTGGTAGTGAAATCTGGGGCATGTTAGGATTGGTTCATATTGGAAAAAGAGCCAGGGAAGAAAAAAGGGATATTGTGCTTTATGTCAATAAATTAATGAAATACATAGAGCTCTGATGTGGAAGATGCAACAGGCTTATCAGCTGCTTATGAAACTGGATTTGAGGAGAGACAGACAGACGAAACTTTATGGCAGGCACTGGATACTGACCTCCTGATCATACAGTTCTTGATTAATGCTGCAAAACACATGAAGGCTCATGGTTGCAGTACAAAGTTATCATGGAGAACCTACAACTACTCCAATATCATCTGGAAGGGCAATATTGTTGAACACAAGCAAACCAGGACACTTCTGGGCTGCATTAAGGACAGTATTTTGATGCAGATTCTGCACGGACAGAAGTTGGTAAGTCAAATCTGCCAGAACTGCTACTTCTGAATAAAAATGAGTACCATGATTCATCAGCAACAGTCTTCATTCCAAACACCATCAGATGATATAATTGAATATCCTCAGGAAAATGAGGAAGAGAGAAGGTATAATAAAGCTGTGGGATTTAGAAGATCAGACTTTTGCTTTTTCAGGGAATTGGTAGAAAGGATCCCTTGGAAACTGCTTCAAAGGGGAAAAAAGAACATGAAAAAAAAGGAAAACAAACCAAAAAACAACAAAACAAACCCCAAGAGAGCTGGTTATTGCAAAGGACAAACTCCTCAAAGAACAAGGATAGTCCATCCTATTATAATGAAGTCAGACTGGTTTGGCATAAGGCCAGCATGGCTAAAAACTCCTGATGGAGTTCAAATGCAAATAGGAAGCCTATGGAAAGAGGAAATTCAGATTGCTTGCCCAAAGGAAAATAGGAATGTTACATGAGATGCATGGATGGAATTAGGAAATTAGGCAAACTAAAGTTCATAGTTGAAATTGGAAATGTGAAAATCAACAGGAAGGGCTTCTGTAAGTACATTGGCAACAACAAGAACAGAAACCAAAGATGATGTAGGTTTGTTATTAGTGAGGAAAGTGAGGAAAAAAGGCAGAGACACTAATTTTCTCATTTGTGTCAGTTTGTACTTGCTGTCAGGCCTCCCATGTATGACTGAAAGAAGTACAACTTAACAGCAGGAATATATTAAGTTAAGGATCATATTAATAAACTGTATAAACCTTCAATGGGGACAGACTGAAGACAGTCAGGACTTCTGAGAGACCTTTCAGATGTCATTTCAAGGTCCCTCTCTGTCATCTTTAAAGGGTTGTACCTGTCAAAGGAGTTCCCTGTAGCCTGGAAAAAGGCAATTATTATGCCCATCCTCTATAATGGAAAGAAGATCCAAGGTAATATAGGCTCTCTGTGTAGAAAATGCAGCAAATCCTTCTGGAAGTTATTTCCGAGCAAAAAGGTAGTTGGAAACAGCCAGCATGGATTCACTAAGGGCAAATCATGGCTGTTCAATATGACTGTCTTCTACATTGAGTTAACTGGATGAGTGGGCAAGTGTAACAGGGTCAGCTGTAAAATCTCTGTAGTATAACTACAAAGAAATAGCCTAAAAAAGATGGAGAAAAGGTAGGTAAGGCTCACTGAACTGATAGAAAGCTTGCTTATAAATCATCAGCAGTTCAAAAGCATATTTTTGAGTGTTGTTCCTTTGGGATTAACACCAGGGCTCATCCAGTTTGAGATCTTCATCAGTGACTGTGATAGTGTGATCCTCCCCCTCACTTTTTCTCCTTGAGCAATAACCACCAGTGGCTGTAGTGGTGGCAGCATCTCGCTTACAGGTAACAGTACAATAGTTAAGGGACACAAATCTTGCTCAACACCTAAGTCTTGCGCAACAGCTGAGGGGTAGTTGAGCATGTACCAACTCAAAATATGACTGGTTTGCAAATATAAGTCATTCGTCTTACTCCATAAATAGTGGACAGTCCAGGGCCCATCCAGCTCTCCTGCATGGTAGTGGGCTGCACACCAGGATGTCCTCTTGCGCAGGGACATCTCCCAAGGTTAATCCTCGAGACTGAGAGAATTCTTATCTCATCAGACACTTGGTATGTGAATTGTAATAAGCATACTGAAACTTTGAAATCTTGGCTAAGCGATATAAAGGACTGATTGTGCACATGTAGTCCTTTAGATATAAACCATTGACCAAATCTGGTACTATGTGAATCTAAACTCCCCTCAGAAAGGAATTTAGAATGCAAGGAGGTCCTTTCTGAACCTCATGACCCTGTCCTCCATGCAGTAAACAATGAAGGCCAACCATAACTTTGGATCTTGTTGAACTACTGTTGCATTTACTATCAAACTTAGTTCTATATCAATAAACACACTGCTATTTCTCTCTCACAAGTGAAGTGCTTCATTCATGACAATGACCTAGAGACTGGGAAAGAATACACTTACTGAGTTTGCAGAAGAAAGCAAATTTGGGAAGTAACTAGTACACTGTCATTCAGAGAGAATTCCAGGAGTTGGAGGAATGGGTTGGCAGAAACATCATGAAATTCAACTTATACAAGCAAAAAGTCCTACACTTGTGATGCAATAACACCGTGCCTCAATATAGGTGGATGCTGATTGGATGGGGAGTAATTTTGTATGAATGGATCTGGTGGTCCTAGTGGTCAACAAGTCGAGAATGAATCATCAATGAATCTCTGCTTTAGTGAAAGCTAACCACTTACTGGTCTGCATCAGGACAAATATAGCCAGTAGGAAAAGTGAAGCCACTGTGCTCCTCTGTGGGGCATTTCTGAAGCTGCACTTGCAGTATTGTTTCCAGCTTGGGGCTCCCCAATACAGGAGAAAGATTGACAAACTGAACAATAAAGAGGCAGGAGGAACACGAAATAAAGAAAGGCTGAGTTTCTTCAACATGGAAAGGAGAAGACTGAGAGATGACCTGTTTGCTCCATTCAGCTATCTTTTAGCAGTTAGACAGAGGATGGTGCCAGAATCTTATTAGGATTGCAAAGTGAAAAGTTGAGAGACAACAGTCAAATCTGACATAATGGAAATAGACTGTGTATAGATAAATTCACAGTGAGGACAGTTAAACACTGGAAAAGGTTCTCCAGAGAGGCTGGATAATCCTAATTTTTTGAGATATTAAAACTCAGCTGTAGAAGGTCCTGAACAATCTCATCTAAAATTTAGTAGGAGGTGAGATCAAAAGACTGTCTAATCTAAAGTACTGTATGTTTATTGTGAAATATTTTGTTTTCCGTTAATGCTTCATTTTGTGGCATAATTTTAATGACAGCATAGTATAACATATCTTATCCTGCCACATAGCCTGCTATCCATAACTATTGTTATGTGACATGTGCTGAAATTATAAGGGTTTGGGTTTTTTGGAGTGAGGGTTTTTTTCAGGAATTTTTGAAGTATAATGTTTCTGCATTGCTGCTTAAATTTCCTCTGAAAGAGACTTGTGAGTTTTCTAGTTTCAAGACACTATACAGGCCTAATGAAAAAAATTATTTAGTTTAGGAGCAGCTCACAAAATTGGAATCAATGCACTACAGTGTGAATGTACACCATTTTTAACAAAATTAACAACCTATAGATTAGACCTAGTTATTCTTGAAAGCAGAGATAATGAAACAATACCACTGTGGTCTTCTCCATAGCAGAACCCTACAAGAGATCTGAGTCCATGAGTCCTCAGTGTTTTACAGTCGGTTTTATTCTATTACTTTTTTTCTCTATTTCCCTCAAGCTAACAACACTATAGGAAAAAGTTGCTTTCAAATCATATAATGAAGTTAGAAACATGTCAATAACAGGTGATTATTGAAATCACATAGGTGATTTTAGAAATCATAACATGGTATATTTTTTACAAATAAATACAAGACAACTATCTGTCTGTCTAATACACATAGGAGTGCTTGCTATTAAAGCACTTTAATATGTCCGTAATACCTAATTAGTGTCTGTTTCTTCTTTTTCAGCCAGGGAACGAAAAACACTTTGCCAAGAAAGAACTGGAGCTCCTTCCAATTTACTGATGAAGAAATTAAACTTCAGAGACCAACTATGACTTCCCAAGGTCCTTATGGCAGAAAGGAGGGCAAAGAAACAATTTAACTTTGCTTTTTTCCTACACCTCAACTGCCTTACATGTCACAGTATGTCACAGGTTGAAGAAAACACCATGGGGTAAGCCTAGTACAACTTCAGATAGAAAAGAGATGTCTCTAGGGCAGCTTGCAGAGCAGAGCACTATTAAGATTCTCAGCAATAATGAAAGAGTTAAAATATGCTAGGTCTTCCTGTAGAGAGGCCTTCAGCATTATTCCTACTGCACCAGCTAGCTCTCCAGCTCTGGGTTCAGGGTGGACGCGCAGTGCTGTGAGAAACCCATCCTTCCTAAGCTTTAAGAAAATTCAGGACTTTCCTGTATTTTCATTATAACATTGAAGGACGTTTCCTACCAGGTAGAAAGTACAGACAGACAGAAAATCTGATCCTTGTCTCCTGATATGCACATTGGTCTAAAAGGAAATATATTCTCTAAGAAGAATACTTACCAGCATTTAGAATTGTGATTCAGTTTCTTAACTTAATATCTTTTTTGTTCTTCATTCATAAAAAGTACCAGGGGTTCTTTGGAAAAATCAGGTTACAGTATTTGATTTAATTAACACAGGTTCTCGAAATATAAATATTTGAGATAGGGATATTCTCAAGGAGCATGTTATCTGCTATTTTTTAATAGCTATTGTGTAGTAACCAAACTCCTTTTTAGCGTGTTTTATTTTGTCCTCCACTTTATGCCTAAAGTCTACAGCAAGTCTGGGGCAGTCTGGACCATGGCATTCACTACATAGATGTGTTAGCATCACTTAACATACATGCTTTTTTTTGGGCCTTAATACATAGTCTTGCTTAGGAACTCTTGTGTAGATTTGTACATGCTAACATTTTCTAAGTGTGCAGCTTATACATTTTTGGAATAACTGCCATTATAATGAGAATTCCTCTATAGCTCTGTCAAGAGAAAAGTTAGAAAATGTATGAAGAGCCAGCTCTCACTTTCTCAGTGAAAAAAAATTGCTAACGCTCGTCTATAAGCAGTTATTTTCGTGCATAAAATACTTTAAGTTAATTATAGTATGCATTCTGAAAAAGTGTCCAAGTGATTTAGCTTGGACAGTACACCAAAAAAAAAAGACATATTTACTTAATACCTCAAAATATGTTTATTATTTTTCACAAGAACTGAAAAATAGAGACATTTAAAATTATCAAAAAAATTTTATTTCCAATTTTGTACAAAAGGAATAGGAAGCTCTATGAAGAGTATACATTATGTTATTGTGGTATTTGAGTTGAAAAATTCACATTGAGACTCAAAATGCTACTTCAGTTTTTGCATTGACCCTAAACAACTACTCTACCTACCTCTGAATAACTGTGAGTAGAACAGGTCACTGTACGTTTGCATGAGGATGTCAGGTATATGACAGTGGGATAAGGAAAAATGCAGAAATAGAACAGAATATTTAGTCAACTTCAACCCATTAATCTTGTAATGAAATTAAAGGAAAAAAATCAAACTTGTGCTGATAGAGCTACTAGCAAAATCTTGTGCACACTGTAAGAAAGATTTGTGAATATGGATTATACTAGAAACACTAATCTTTATTTCAAAACTCAGCTATGAATGGCAGTTCTTTTTCATCTTCTTCTATTAAAGAAAAAAAACCATGTATATATTTTAGTAGCATTAGCTCATTTGGCACCTTAGGACATTAGCAAATACAAATACACAGAACCTGTATTCTCCTAAATCATTACAAAAAAGCACCAAAATAGAGTTTAAAATTTTATTTAGATAACTAATCAGAAACATTGTGGTATGGACTAAAGAAAGAGAAAGTAGTTTTACATAGACACAAAGCTTCTTAGAAGTAAATAAAATAATCTGAATATATTTTATTTTTGTGTTTATGAACTCTGGGTTATTTTAATATTAAGTGATAGAATCATCAAATAGTTTCAGTTGTAAGGAGCCTTAAAGATCATCTAGTTCCAGCCATGGACAGGGACACCTCTCACTAGACCAAGTTGCTCAGAACCCTATCTAACCTGGCGTTCCATGGACAGGGTATCCTCAACTTCTCTGGGCAACCTGTGCCAGTGCCCCACCACACCCACAGTAAAGATTTTTTTCCTAATATCTAATCAAAACCTACCCTCTTTCAGTCTGAAGCCACTACCCCTCATCTTATCACTACAAGCCCTTGTAACAAGTCCATTGGAAAAAAAAAGATAGATTACTTGAACAAAAATATTTTATTATATTTGTAAAATAAATAAAAAGAATCCAAGACTTTTGTGGATACTATTTCAAAACCATTAAATAAGAGAATTATAAATAAATTTTCAAAAGTAAAAGAGCTACTCAGTCATAGGCATGTGTAAATGCCAAATGGTGATTCTTCCACGCAGTTCTTTAAAACCATATTATGTTTTCATGTTCAAAAATTACATGGCTATTTCAGACTTTGTATAATCTATTGAATACTTGAGGATTATCATGTTCATTATTTTCAGATATGAAACAGGGATTTTTCCTAAGAAATATATCTTAGTGCATGCATGTTTATCCAAATTATTAGTAAATGCATAAATATGTTCTGAAACATTGTTCCCATAGTTTTGTCTAATACAAAAGGGTGAAATAAAACTATAAAAATATATAAACCTCTTTTTTTCCTGTTTTTTAAAAACACTTTTTCCTACTTTATTTTCTGAACAGGTTAATATATTAACGTAATCCAATATAATTTATTATTATTATTATTATTGTTAATTATTATTTTATGTCTTTAGATAAATTTTATTGGTCTTCAGAAAATGAGATATTTTCATTGGCTGTAATTAAGATTTCATGCTATTACCAGTGTATATGACTGCATGCTTTCATCAAACAAGACACTTCATTGCCATATATGTGCCAAGTATTTATAAAAAGATGACTAAAGGAGAGCAAAATCACCTACACATAACACAGATATGATTAACAGCTTCCAGACTTTAAGTTAAGGAAGATGTATTAAGCAGGCTTATTAAAGAGATTGAGACCATTATGTTTAGATTTAATCAGCTGGACTTGGAAGACTGGCAGTTTGGAACACCTTTATCACTAATTATGTCCTGGATGATCAAACCTAACAACAAAAGAAAAGATACTCATCAACCCATTGCCTCTAAGTGGCTTATAGAGATTAGAGAAACACAGGCAAATGGTTGGTTTATGAAGTTGTTCCAGTAAGCCTGTCTTCCCATTTGATTCCAGGCTTTAAATCAATGATATGCTTGAAACAGAAAATAAGATACTAGAACAGAACAATTCTTCAAACAGGGAAAACTGCAGGTGCCATTATGATTCAAATCTAATAAAAATAAACTTACACCTCTGCAGTTTCACAAGGCAGATCTTTCACTCCTTTTCAGTCTATGAATTTGTGAATAGCGGAAAGAGTCATACAGTCATCTTTGGGTGCTTCAGAAAATTTCCTTCTTTTTGTCATTTCTAAGGCTTGGATCTTGCTTGGTGCAGGAAAATACACTCTTCTCAGGAGTTTCCTAACCTCATCATGTGCCAAAAGGCCACAGTTTGCCGTATACCTTTCACTGATTCTGTTGATCTACTCTCCAGAAAGCTCTTCCAACCCCATGGATAGGTGTCCCTAATTAATTTTCTGTTGATCTGAAAATACATTGAGGTAGTGCAAATATCTAGCCTTCTTCAGTGCTGCCTATCCAGAAAGCATGCAATACTTAGTCCTTGTACCATAAACACCTCTGCAATCTATCATACTTTACATCTTAGCCCCACCTGAGACTCAACAGTGTTGTGTAATGTTGAGTGTTTGTACCTGGGAGCAGCACAAACAATTTTTCTAGTAGCAGAGGATTGTTAGGCTTTTGTCCATACTTCTTGGACCAAAATTCCTCTAGAAGTTTTAGACTGAAATTCAAAGTGGGATGGAGAAGAATTGCCAGAACAGTAAGCCCATAGGCTCTTACCTTGCTTCAGATAATATATGGAAAGTTTCCAGGATACTGTTGATTCAGATGCTTTAATTTGCTGCCTTGTCTTACAGCTTGGGATCCTCCAGGCAAGTAGAGCTAATGTCATTTTATCATCATCTTCTTCTTAGACCAGTAGGACAGCTTCTACAGACACTACTGCTCACAGCTTAGTCTTGAGTTAGGAAGTGGTATGTGACAAAAGCTGGATTTCTCTGCCTCACATCCAGTACATGAGTGACTGAATAGCCTACAAAAGCAGCGTATCCTGAAGTATCCTAGTAAATTAAAAGGGGGAAAGTGTGGGTGTGGGAGTGGTGAAAACATAAATAAAATGGTAAGGTGCCAAATTTTAGCTCACATGATCTTACACATTTTTGTGGTGCTTTTTTTGTTCTGTCCCTTAGCAAATATGTTACATAAATTTTGTCTTCTTAATTCAAAGATAGTTAATGACTTAAAGTGAACCTGGATTAGTCTGCAGGTATGCCCAAGGATAGAGAATAGAGAAAGAGAATTAGGTGTATGATGAATTTGAAGGAACAACCCTGGTATAAATGTTGAAAAATATGTCACCAATGTTTCAGTAAATTTATATTTAAGTGGTGAAAGTAGGACTGTTTTCTTACAGTATATTCTTATCTGTGGCTACTCAGGAGCCAATGAATTTACGCTAAAATGATCTGCAATTTCTGAGTGTCTGGGACATGTTTACCTTTCCTTCTGTGCACCAGTTTTTGGTAGGAAGATAAATAATGGAGTATTGCTCTGGCATCTCATAGCCGTAGCACCAAAAATAGTAGGAAAACAAACAATCTGAAATAAAACTGTGTATCTATGGTATTGAAAATTTTATATTGAATACGAGACATTAATTAGTAGCATGAGGACTAAAACTCAGATTTCCATATGTCTACTAAGTGTAAGAATTACACGGCCTTCCTTTATTTAGGAAAGAACACAGTCCTACAAAATGTAGGGTGTCATGATAAATGGATCACATGACCTGATTTTCTCTTTCTTTTGTCAATCCCAGACAAGTGACAAGCTGCATAGCATGTTTAATTATTTCCATAATAAGAATTTTCAGTATCAATGCAGAAAAATGTGCCTAGAGTATGCATCTAGACACTGACAGATTTGCTCTGCTGTATCTCTTATTTGGGTTAATCCATATGATCTTGTTTAGATAACACACACAAATGCCACCATTTACTTAGTATTACTCCAAATGTCATATTCCTCAAAATAATAAAAATAATTATTTTAGAAATTAAGAACAAAAGAAGTTATATGAGGAATTAATAATAAAGCTGGAAAAGAACAGTGAGTGAACAGGGAGTTCTAATATTAAAAATAAAATCAGAGTTTTACTAAAAATGGATTCCGAATGAAAAGTATAACAATGTCATATAAAAGCCAATGACTACTCTTACTAAAAAATAAAGATGGGTAAAAAGATGTTTACTCCAGAGTGCCATTTGCCTAGTGATTACACTTGTGAGATTACCCCGAAAAATACTGTTATGACTCTTGGGAGGAGACACTGATGATTAGCAAAAATATAAATATAAAAGCAAATGGAAGGTTTTTATTGATCTGTGTAGAGATACCTTATGAATTTAATTTAAACATTTATAGTTTTAATGTTTTGCTTTACCTTTTGCTAGAGAATATAGGAAGATACTTTGGCTTTCAGTGTCACACTTTGAGTAAGAAATTTTGTTTAGAAGCTACAATTAAATAATTCAGAAATAATTAATTCAGAAGACAACCCATTAAATTATAACCCTCCCCACTGGTTAACTTGGTGCCAAAATGTATTGTTTAATTTATCATTCTTAGTATTTTTAGAAGGCCTCAAGGCAGGGAATGAAGCAATAATAAATAGGGAATAGTGGATAATTAGAGAAGGAAATGTGGAACAAAATTACTAAGGGCTTTAGGTGAAGTTCATTATTACTATTTAATAGTGCCCAAGAGCATTTGATCAAATTGTGGATCATGTTTAAAAGTGGGCTGAGAGAAATCCTGGTGGAGGAGAGTTTTCTCACTACTACTTTCAGAATTTTGCAGTAAGTTTTACAGAATTTTAACAAGGAGTAAAAAACCAAAAGCATATTGACCAAACCTTCTACTCTATCACACACTCTACTCTAGTGAGATTTGAAGAAGACAGAGATTCTTCATTCTCTCAGATATTGTTCAAGATGAGAGTATTACATGATTAAGCAGTAAAGCTCTTCAAGCATGAGTGATAAGGTGACATATTTTAACTGGAACCCTTCGGGCTTTTAAGCACAAGGTGAAGTGGATTTTGAACTCTCCAGGGATTTTGTTTTTTAGCCACATCTTAAAAGAAGTCCATTTTTAACACAGATATTTCAAGCAGACTTGAACTTTTGATATTTTTTCTATTTATTCAATCATTTTCCTTATGCATTTAATTTTTTTTAATTATAGTGTATAAAAATATGAAGAATTTTGTGGGTTGGAAATTGCATTTACTCAGCAGTTCTGTTCATTAGAAAACAGAGATCTCCATCTTTAGATATTTAATTTCATAGACATAGCAATTTGGACATTATGTTAATTTTTTTTCTTTTTTCTCATGGACTTTGTTAACAGCAAGAGTCAAGTTGGTTTACCTTTGAACTAAGTTTGTGTGACTGGGCAAGCTGTTTGATGTGTTTCATTTGATGTTCTGGATATTTATGAAACCACTGGTGCAGTTTAATAAATAATTCTAGTGGTAACAGCACTGGCAGTAAAAATAAAACACTATTCCCAACGTATGAAATGCCTTAATTACTACTTTAATCAGAGAAGCAGGGTGTTTACTACCTCTGTCAATATGGGAATGATTAAAAATTAATACTAATCTGTATCCAAAACTGTGATATAGTTACACAGTTTGAGATAGCATGATGAGGTAGTAGAGAAAACACCACCGGATTTTTACTCAGATTCACATGACAGAGGACAGAGAACCTTTAGAGTTGGGACAGTCAGAATGTCAAAAAAAAGGGGGAAGTCTCATTGTCAGTCAGGGGAAAGAAGTCAATTGTTTGCATAGATTTTGCACCTAGGTTCTGTGCAATGATTACTGAGTACTCTTTAAACCAATCCACAGTATGCAGAAAGAGAATAGAGCAATATTCCTTAAGACTGTGTCCATAGTGCAGAGTGTATTTCATTAATGGATCCCACAGGGAGAGGCTACAGCTCAGTCCTCTGTCATAGTCTGCCTTGTGTGACTTGGACCTCCTCTCTCTGATGTATTCTCTGATTTCAGAGGCATTCTCTGATCTGTCTCTCGTATTCTGTAATGACATTCACATCCATAACCTTGAAAATGAATTATTTACTTTGAAGGTTGTCTATGTTATTGTGTGTCCAAATCCTTCTACACTTCTTACTGCACACATGCAAATACTTACGTCTGATTCATCATAAATGGAAATTTGCTTAGACACTTTTACTATAAAATCATACTCTTTCTAAATGTAAAGTTGAAGAAAATAGCTCAGCATATATGTCTGAGTACTACAAGGAAAAGATCAACTGAGCCTAAAAAATGTCAGTATATATTTTAATTGGTTGGACTACTTTATTTTGGTCTCTTCACTAATGTACTACTTCTGAAAGTTTCTCAACTCATGATTTTTCCATTTCCAATTTTGTTTATATTCTCTATTATTGTTTTAGTCTTACTACCACAATCATCTTTTACTTGTCTTTTTTTTTAACCTTCTCTATTTAACATATAATTTGTTACTAAATTTTATTACTCATCCACTATCAAATTCACCTATGTGTTCTTCTGTAGTCACTGACAATGTTCACCTATAAATCTCAGCTGTCGTTTAAATGGCTCATTTTCTAAGAGTTTAGTGAACTCAGAACAGACTTAAGAAATACTACCACTACTATTTTGCATTTGCAACATCTTTTAAATGAGGATTACAAAGGAATTCAGGATCATAAATTAAGCTTCACAATGACCTTGAAAACCTGAAATATAAATTCCTGGTTTTCTACATTTTGAAAGATAAGGATCAGGAAACTGATTATGTAAAAGAAAAAAAACAGCAAATAAACCACCACCACAAAAAAAAAATTATTACCATGGTTAAATGAATGTTCTAACATTTTTCAGAAAGAAAAGTCACAGCTACTTTTAAAAACCAAGATGACTTTAAATATGAATTATTAATCTAAAGTTACAGACAGTCACTTTTAGATATAATTTGCATTACACATCTTAGGACATGTAACTGTTACAGTCTGCTTAATAATTAGGTCAATAGAAAGACAGTGCCGTCCAGACAGGCAGAGGTTTGGGTCAGCATGTGAGGTAATTCATCAAACTTAGTACAGTGCCTCCCAGGCAAGTAACTATTCACTTTGGTCTGGAAGAGAAAGCAGAACGTGGAGATGTCTCCCAGGCAGAAAATTAAATGGGTCAGCCTTGGAGGCAGCCCAGATAGGTGACTGTTCAGCTTTACTTGAAAATGGATTAACATACTAAGGTCATTACTGAGTACATAACTATTGGCTCCTGCTTAGATGACAAGCCATTATTCATGGAGTTCCTTCCATTTGAAGGGCTGCTTATTGTGCTTATCTTAAAACTAAACTATGAGACAGTTAGCCTTTGATTCTACTAATAAAAGTCCTGTTTGTGAACATGAGTGTGTGCCTTACTAGGGCATAAGAAATCATTGACCCTGTTGCTTGTGTCTTTGCCAGGGATACTAAAAGATATTCTCTCTTAACTGGTATTGCCACAACTGAGACCACATATTAACATGTAAGAAAGATAAAAATTTGAAACAGGGAGGCTTATACACATAACTGCCTTTGGCAGGTGTGAAAGCCTAATGAATGAGTATATGCTTACCTGGATTACATATATTCCGGACTTGGAAGAGAACATCAAGAGTTTCAAATATTTAAACTGACCTTTTATTTGTGCCCAACTGAAAACTGAAAATACTGTATTATTTGAGGAAAATACACTGAAAGAAACCATGATTATTAAAGTAATAAAGTAAGCAAGACACATAAAATAGAAAACACAGACATAAGAGACTTGACCAAAGAGGATAGGAAGCCTGAAAAGAGAGATGAAGAGTAGCAGACTTCTACACAACATTTATCCTATTTCCTCTCTTTTCTCTCTCATGTCAGTTCGTTTGGGATTGTGGTTGTAAGACAATAAAAGGGAGCATAGTATAATTTGAGGAGGGGGAGCCAAGTGGAGAATAGAGGGCATCCAATACAGAATTGCAAATTCTGATAGTCTTGCTAAGTGTCAAATGGCATATGCGTAAATCAGCAACGCTGAAGCAATTATGGCAGCGGAGAAGAAATTTGGCAGAGATGATTCAGACAAAGGGCAGTTTGTTTGGGAAGCCCAAGAAAGACCAGGTAGTCAATGGCATATTTAATTATACTGCAGGACATAGAAGGTGGTATCAGAAAGTGGAAATTTTTGATTGGGATTAACTAGGAAGATGCCTATACTTCCTGTGTAACTCATGACAAACAACAACATTTTATACTGGAAGTCAATGCTCTGAGACACATGCTAGGATACTTCACAGTGTTGAAGTCCAGATTTTTAAATGGGATGCTAGAAAAATAGAGATGTTCAAGAAAAATTACCACAAAAATAAAAATGAACATTAAAGGCTATAGTGAATGAGTATCTTAAGGCAGACATCTTACAGTAATGTCTATTAGGATTTTATACAGTGAATGTTTAATGTAAATGCTTTAGCTCTACCTAGAGCAGACAATTGCTTCCTTTTCAAGTGAATGCTTTCATTAATAGTAAAAGACATTTCATGTATTTTTTTCTTTATGTGGTCACAAATCTCAAAACTGATACACAGGAGGAATACAGAGCAACTCTATTGCTCCATTTTAACACTACCTTTTCCTATTGTCAGTGTTATATTTCCTATAATGTGTAAAATGGAGGTTGGGATACCTGATTGCTCATCTCATTTCATGATTAAAGTCTAGGTTGTTTCGCCAAAAAGGACGAATGTGGCACAGCCATGACTGTGCGTCTCATCAATAAAAGGGTACATTTCCTTGGGTGGAATTAAACTCACTGTAGAGGTCTAAAGTTTGCTGTCAAAGTCACCATCAGCTGCCCTTTTATAGTCAAAAAAGAGAAATAAGCACCACCAGAGTGCCATTCATCAGCCGTATATCAGATTCCATTTTAGAGACGCTGGAATTGCACCAGAAAGGGCTTTGAATTTCCTAAATGACTACAGATTTACTGTTCAACTGAAGGGTAAATGCCACAACTATTTTAATGGGTGAAGAGTTTTCTGTTTGTTTGGGGTTCTTCTTCCATAACCAAACATTCTTGGAAGTCTTAAAAATCTTCTAAGATACTAATGTATAGTAACTGTTATTAAAAATTCTCAGTAGTGTCTGAAGCTGCAACTTTTCAACACCATAAGACATAGTTCACACATTTTCTTACCTATTTGTCCTATAGATGAGAAATCTATGCACCTAGTATAATGTCTTAAAACCTTGGCTATCATAGCAATGGGATGGGAAAGATTTGGTACTCAGTTACAACATGGATTAACTTCTCACACATTTTAACATAATCAAGTAAATTAATAAATCAAAAAGAACAGCAAGACCATTGTCATGGTTATAGAATATAATGGTAACTAGTTTCTTTTGGGGAAAAAATTCAGAATATGGAATGAGCTGTGTGCTGCTTGCAGGCAAAATCCATTCGGTATTTGATTTTGATGTGTTTTCAATTGAATTATTTTCTGTGGTTCATTTAGCTTCAAAAAGAAATTAAAAGATCTAATTTTATAGCAGCTGACAATATGGAACACCTGATGTGTCATTTACAGACAGAGATTATTTAGTTTTGTGTTTCCCTTAAAATTTTTGGGTACAAATGCCCTTTTTGACTGTGAAAGAGAAAGGTTTTTTCCTAAATATTTAGTTTCATCAAATGAAGATCAGGCAAAATGTGAGTATTTGCTTTTTTCTTGGGCAAGAAATTTCTAAATTCCAAGTGTACCTTGGAATTGTCACTGGTTTCTGCAAAGTGATAGCTCTATCAACCTACCCTGCCTGTGTCAGATTTCAAAGCTTGTTGGGTAAAGACTAAAATGATAATTGTCAGCAAATAGGGCAGGATATCCATATTTCCTCTCTAGTCTTCAAAATTACAGAAGGAATTATTCTTACTTCAAGCACAATTACTCCCAGAGTTTCTCTGGTGGAGTGTTGCTTCCTGTGTTGACTCTGACACGTAGTCTTCCTTGAAGATACAATAAAGAGCACAATATGTGGATGTGGCTACAGACTTCTACTCTGCTCTGTTTTTTAAATTCACATTATCTAATGCCTACAGGTAATAAGGAAGTAGATAAACCTATTAATCAATAAAATTAAATTGGAAAGTAGAGGTTCTGTGGGCACAAATATCCTTACCTCTACTGACAGACTTCCTTGATAAGTAGGCACTCAGCAGAAATCTGTGAGCCATTTATACTTTGTATTGGTATGCCATTACAATCAGTGCTTAACTATTTCAGTGTTCTGAAATTCATCTCTAGGTTGTATGTTTTTGATGTGTTTCCACTGAAGTACCAACCTTCATGTGACAGCTATGGCACTACAAAGCATGCTTCTGAGATCTGCTGAAGCATTAACAGAAGCATGAATGCCAATGAATGAACTGCTATGGAAAAATAGTAAGAGCAGTAAAAACAACAACAAAAAAACCAACCAAACAAACAAAAAAACCCCCCCAAATCTAAACCCAAAAACCCACAACCAAAAAAAGCCCCCCAAAACCCGAAAAAAACCAATCCAAACTCTTCCAGTACTTACTGTCCTGTCGTTCTTGGCAAAGAAAAAAAAAGACTTGCTGCAGATGAAGCTACTAAGTACTCTGCCCCATCACTGAAGCTATGAGTTGGAAGCTGTTCAAAGAGCAGCTTTTAAGCAGCTGTATCAAGAGACAAAACATCACACATGTAAGTTCTTTCACTGAACTATTACAGTATGAGATGATAAAATACACTTGGGAAAACCCAAGCATAAGACAAAATCAGTGCAATCATGATGTGATGCTTGCAGATTTGTTGCTTAGGGACATGGTTTAGTGTTGGGCTGGGCCAAGTTATCTCAATGGTCTTAGGGGTCTTTTCTAACTTTAATGGTTCTATGATTCTAAGATTCTACCTTGAAACAGTTTAAGGTTTCTCTAAATGTCTAAAATTCCATATTTGCTCTGCACATACAACTTCCATTAATGAAAATTGGCAAGGCCCTGTCTCAATGTTATAACGTGCCTCACTTGTGCTGCCTAGTCCTGTGCTCCCCTCAGGCCTCTTCACAACCCCTGTCCATTGGCCAAGGAGCCCCATTCCAGCTCAGCTCAGGTTCATGTGTCCATTCCTCAGTGATGCTGTAGTAGTGCCAGACTCCAGCTCTGCCCTGCCCAGCCCAGCCCAGACGTGAGCTCTGCTGATTTTGACCCAACCCATGGTCTCACCTAAACTCTGCATTCCTAAGAAAAACTTGAGATTCCTTATCAGAGTTGTATGCTTGTCTGTTCCAAATTCACAACAGAGATATAGGAAGAGGAAAGCTCTGTGATGAGAGAATAATGTCTTGATATCACTAGGTTATTGAAAATAACTCTTTTTTGAAATAAAGAGGTTCATTAATATCAGGCTCCAAATTTCTTCCATTTGCTTTTAGGCAACCCACTGAAGCATCTAAACAAAGAATACTGAGATGGATTCACCTTGTCTGACTTCAGGCAAAAGCTAGTTCAATCTGTCTGTGATTTTAGATCTGTTTGCATAGTGCTGTGAGAGTTTTGTTTTTGACATTTGCCTTTGGAGAGATCCCAATTCAAGCCACTGCTTAACTGAGAAAGTTCAGTGCACTGGAATAAATTTTTACCAAAGGGTGGAAGAGACTTAAACGGCCATTCAGCTCCACCAACTCTTCAGACAAGTCATGTCATGAACATAATGATTTGTTTTTAATCTGTAACTAAAGCCAAAAACGTTAACAATGAGTGAAATTGGAAAGTGGTAAGAGATTTATAGCTATGCTCTGCTGCAGCATCACAAAGCACTGCTGAAAAGAGGAGACATACACCCCTGCCACATCTGTCACAGTTCAGGACCAAATGGAAGTGTGGCGACTAAGTAGACTTAGACACCAGAGCATTTAATCACAAATGTATGCAGTTTTATAAATTACATGAGTTCCCTTGCACTGCAGTAACCATGTGATCACTCCCCCTCCAACTCTTACAACTTTACTAGGGCACAGGGCCAGGTGATGATATGCCACTCTGGCTACACAGGCTGCACTGTAGCAGCCCAAACACCTTGTCCTGTCCCCCTGGTCATATGCCTCAGCCAGCCCATGATGCAAATATATTCAAGTAATTCCTACCTTAGTTTAATGATTGTGATGGGGATTTCCCCTTCTGTAGACCCAGCAAATGCCCTTGTTCTTGGAGGAGAAAAAGGAAGACCAGATGTCCCCATCCAAATTCGGAGAGTTCTTTTCTAGATGCCCTCTAGGAAAACTGGACTGAAGCAGAACAGGTGTCTTCATTTGTGTCAAGAGTTCCTCCCTGACTAGTTTTAAGAAATGAGAAGAATTTCTGAAGCACATGAAGACACTTAATAGAGTGGAAACCACATAGAGTAGTTACAAGGTAACATACACAATTACAATTACATCTTCTTTCAACTTTTTTTTCTTCTACACTATTAATCTGAAGTAGGATTATGAACCATTTAACAGTTAGATTCCTGCAAGATCCAGGAATTAAAAAGACTGCCAGGGACCAAATTTGTCCCATTTGCTTTAGTTACTGTGAGGCACAGCAATTAATGAAAGAGCTGGCTTAGGTTTTAAACAAACTTAGACTTCAAAACATTGTTTAGCTCCGGTACGTTTACATTGCCCTCAGGAGAAAAAAGTTCCTTATGTCTGCATAAAGGAATAGGGTAAATGCACTCATAACTTTTATTTAAATATAGATAAAATAGATTTGCATGTAAGTGCCCTAGTAGACTTGTCAATTTTGTCAGGATCCAAACTTACATAGGTCTAGACCTATCCTATTCAGCCTTGTAGATAGATATCACTTTGGATATTAATCCACTCCAAGTACTGTGAGCCAAGTAATCTGTGATTTTGAAATACTCTCATAACAGTTAATCCAATACAACATGGCAAGGGCCTGATCACTGGCATGCAGTCACCTATACCACAAAATTGCTAACACAGTCCCTAACATGTCATTGTTAAGATCAACAACTTTCTCCCAGTCAAAGCCTGAGCCAAGGATTGTTCACTATAGTGGTTTGAACAGAGCTGGTCTATTTAGGAAGTAGAGATTAGCTGTAAAGAAAACTACTGTGTTGTTCCTATGAGCCTGAGGTCCAAAGAGTCCCTGGACTATCTCATTTATTAACATAGACAGAGACTTAATGATGGAATTTGCCGTTGTATTTTTCTACATACTGGTTTTAGTGACAGATCTTTCTCCCCTTTTCTCGTCTGAAATAAGTATAAATATTTACAACTTTTATTAAAACTACCATGAGACAAACCTTATACTTCTCAATGGGTCTTACCTGCTATTTGATTTCTACATTATATATGGCTATGCTGGTCTTCTGAGAATTATGTCCTTGTTAGAAACCCAACTTCCCTGTTCTTATTCAGTGCAAATAGAACAGATTTCTTCTAGAATAAGAATTACACTAAAACCCACTATCAGATAGTAAAAAATTTAAACAAACTAAAATAAGCAACCACTCCTCAAAACTTCCTCAAATTCTCATGACTAAAATTTCATTGTACTGAATATCATCACACAGCCATGCCAATCTTTGGAAATTCGGTGTAGAATACATGCTCAATTAATTGTCAAAGTTTACTTGGTATGGTGTAGTCGGTTTGCTAGATAAAAAATACTTCTTTTTCTGGGAGGGGACCTAGAATAAGTCATCTGATGTATCTTGACCGATAAAGTATTCCATACCATGTTACGTCAGCTCAGATATAAGAGAGGGAGGAGGAAATAGTTTGCACTTCTGGGACAGTTGCGCGGGATAGACGGCTGTTCTTTGGAGGAGGAAAAAACCTTTTATGGGGAAGTAGTCTTTATTGTTAGTTTTCCCTGTGTGTATGGTGCTTATAGTTCTTTTTTTGTTCTCTGTCAAAATATAAAACTGCCTTTCTCAGCAGCCTCGGTTTTGCAAGTTTTTTTTCCTTTCCCCCCATCCCTCCTCCTTTTCCCTCTTGGGGGGTTTGGGTGAAGGCTTGGTGGACACCAGGTGTTCAGTCAAAGTAAACTAAGACATATGGACTTCATTAATAGAAATAAATTAAACAAGAAAAAAAGTTTGAATCTGAAAAATATAATTAAATAATACAATATTTAAATTCTTCTTTCATGACTATCAGCAAAGGAAAAACAATTCAACCTCTAATCAAAACACTACAAGACATTTTATAATCTGCTTTTCTTTGTCTTTCTTCTTCCTATTCCTCTTCCTCAACCTTGATCTCAACCTTTTTCTTTTTCTTTTCTCTTTTTCTTCTTTTTTTTCCTTTTCATTTGTTCCTTCCTTCTGCCCGTATTTCTCCCAGGAGTTTCTCCAATAATGTTTTTTTGTTTTCTGCCTCTACAAAAGACAAATCTGTGCTCTCTGACCAGACGAAAATAGCCTTGGGAAATAACCTTGTGTATGTAAATAGAAAGGTGAATGTTATTGCAAAGATGCATATATTTTCACTTAAAACCATCATAAAAAGAAGATATTGTTCTACAGTGGCTGTCTCCTGACCTGCAGATACTGAGGTAGATTGTTGGTGAGTTGTGTGCTAATGAAGCTCAGAATGCGAATTACTGACTTGTTAATTTCCCCTTTAATGATAGGAAAATATGTCTCGTGAGAAGTTTGCAGGTTAACATACGACAAACATAGTCATGCATTTTGTCACTGAACATTGTTTCTAGCAAAGTATTCACTCTCAAAATATGCTATTAAATTTTAAATTAACATCAAGCTGGAGTTTCTTATTTTAAAATTGCAGGATGGGTTTGTATTAGAAATATCAAAATATCTCTGGAGATATGTAGATCATTTTCCCAAAGGAACTTTAATTAATTTACTGAGACAGTATATCCACTCTTTTACTCTGGGAACCCCTGACATAACTTAAAACACAAATATTAAAAATTCTCTTTATTTTGGGGGAATTACAGACTTTTCAAAGTGTGCTACACATCTAGAACCCTAAAAGACAAACCATACAAACCATATTAGAAACAGTTCTCATTTTCAATCTGATTACAATCCTTTTCTCAAATACTCTAAAGATACACTGTTTGGGAATTTCATTCTAAAGACAGTTAAAATGAAATATCTGTTATGAAGAAGGAAAAGAAAAATAATGTATGGAGAAATAATGCCTGAATTTCACAGAGTATCACCTTACTGATGGAAAATTAGCCCAGTCTATCATTTAGACTACACACCTAACAAGTGTGTAGAGCAGCGACAAAAATATGGTAAGACAAGAATTTGGTTTTGCCACATGAGGATAAGTTGGTTAGGTTTTTGGAAAAAATAATCTTAAATTTCTTACCTTTGCATAGAATTCATTTTAACTGACTTACTGTATCTGACAATCAGACCCCTAAGTCTGAGGCAATCCCTTCCCTTTGTAATCAATAACAAGAAATACATGCATCTGGAAAGTGATTTATCTACCTTATCTCAAAAATCAATCTTAAACTGGAAAGGACCAGCCCAGCCCTGAAAGTAATTGTTTCCTTGCAGACAAATAATAATAAAAAAAAAGTAAGTTTATTCAAATTTAGTTGTTTAAATTACAGTTAAAGACATCTATGGATTACGCCAGTGCACACGATGCCCAAATGCATATAGTCATGATTCCTGCATAAAAGGTACAAACGCTTTCTACCCTTACCCATCTGTTCAAAAATAGTTTCCCTAAACTATCAAATCAATTCACTAGGGAACAAAAATAAATTACTGCCTTCTAATATTGGCCTTTCAGATTAAAGTTGTTGGTTCTTCAGTTCAAAAAATTAGATCTCAGGTGAAAATAAATTGCTTTCTTTGATACCTGAATTACCAGATACCTAAATTTTTTCTGCATAAAAAAGATATATTCCTACGAAAGCAGGCTCTACCTACGTGTCGTTTAAATTCTGCATCTTTTTAGCAGTTTCAACTGACTGACCGAACAGTTTTCAAAGGTAACTGGCAGAAGTAACACCAGTGATTATCTCATCAAGTTTAACAAGTGATTGGAATAGACTGTGAGGATGTGTTTGCTAGAGCTTTACTTAAAGATTTACAGAAAAGCTGATGCACACACGAGGAATATGCAGCTGTTTCAAAAAATTCAGTGATATGGAAAGATGAATATATGTATGGCAATACTTGTGTTCATAACTTAATAAGCATAACAACGGATACCTTTAGGAGGTGTGAAGATACAGAGAATGATTTTACACTTACATTTTTGTATTATATCTGACTGAGATGGAGTCTGTTTCCCCATAACAACCCTCACAGTGCTGTGCTTTGCATTGTTAGCTAGAAAGGTGTTGAGAACACACCAGTGTTTTGGGTACTGCTGTGCAGTGCTGGCTAAGTATCAGCACTGTCTCTCAGCATTTCTCCCCTCTTCCAATCAAGGGCAAGATCCTGGGAAGGGACACAATCAGGCCAGCTGATCCATACTAACCAAAGGGATATTCCACACCATATGACATCAGCTCAGGCACAAAAGCTAAGGAAAGGAGAAGGAAGGAATTGCCTGCTATGAAGAGCATATAAGTGAATACAAAAACTTGTTTAGTAGAAAGGATTGTATAAGTACAACAAGAATACATTACCGTTTTTGGAAAAAGAATGCAGAAGGAAGGATATATATTGATTCTTTAATCTTATCCTTTGTTTGAGCTAATATGAACTTCATCTTATCTGAAATGGGAAATATAATATAAATAAAGAATGCCATAAGAAGTAAACATTCCTAAAAAAAGGAGCAGCCAATTTTTACATGGTTCAAGCTTGTGAATTTGAATCATCACTAGACAAGTTTAAAAACTGGAAAATATTTCATGACCATATGTGTTTCTTTAATAGGAGGGCTTTTTTTGGCAACCAGTCACTTTTCAGGGAGCTGGTAACTGCATCATTTAGAACTCTCCCTTACAAAAATGTGACTCTGAGTACTGAACTGTGAAAGCTCCATGTGTCACCATGGTTTGGCACCCATGGAGCCTAATGCTGGTTTTAGATCGACAGAAGTATTTTTACAGTGCTAGTCACACAGGATGTGTCACGGTGTTTTAAAATGTGAAATAAAGTAACAAAGCCAAGAGTCTAAACACATACTCCGCCAAAGACTACCCACTAATATTGGATTTCAATCTATCCATATCAGGAGGCAGACCCTCAAATTTTTTTGATGATGAAAGGCTTTGATTTTGGAAGTGTGGAGGTGCATAATGGGGAAGAAAAATTGCTTTCTCTCAATTGCTTTTAAAAATGAGAGATTGAACATTCCACAGACTGTGGTCTGTGGGAGATAAGAAGGACAATGGAGAATTATGAATTCATGGATACTGAAACAATACAAGGCCCTTAGACAATGCAGGGGCAAAGATAAATAAACTTTAAATATTCCAGACAACCGTTGTGGAAACTACAATTCTGGAGCAATATGCAGAACTTTTTCAATCTTAGTAAAAATCTTTCTAATAGCAATTTGTATTCAGGGAAAATAACACACTGATCTTCCTATAAGTCTAGAAAAAGAGAGAGAAAAACAAGACTGCTCAATATCACCGAGCCTGATGTTTTAAACCTGAGAATGGAGAGGAGAGAATAGGAGAGGGCAGCAGTGGGAAGGGAAGCCTATTTTTTGAAGGTACTTCAAGGAGGACTTTTGTACCAGTATTCCTTCAATCCTTTAAAAATGCTGGAAAGATTTCTGCTAGAATCAACTGGAATGAAAGTTAAGGAGAAAATATACATTTATGGTGGTTTAAGATTTATGTCAAAAAGAAGAAAAATATAATCCTACAAACCCATCACAAAATGAATCATCGAAATTGCATAGATCAGACACATAATATATATTTATTGTATAAGAGATTGCATAATTTAATCAAATTGAAAATTTTCAGTGCTGCTGAATTCTTGGGACCAGATTTTCTACTGTCATCAGTTATTGTAATTTTACTGAAAACAACGTGATTTTGCACATCAGATTAACCAAGAACCCGTTTCTAAGAGGGTTTTTTTCTTTAGGATAGCATACATATACTTTCCTGTTGTGTGTTGTGATTAGGTTGTTTAAAAGCTGAAGATGAGCGAGACTTGTTTGGGTAATTCCCAGTTAGAGTGTGATTCCCTGGGGAATCACAACCAAGAGTCACAATTTAGAGCAATATCTAAATTGTTCAAATTCATGTAAGTGCTGGAACACTTAGAGTTTTAAATAGCAAAAACTGTAATCAGCCTCTTGGTAACACACCACACACACACAAAACCATGAAAAACATTCTCCAGATTACTTCAGTTTTGTAAAACATAATCATTAGTACCTTATTTTTCTTCCCAGAAAATAAAGACTAGAGCCCTTAGTTTGAATGAAGAGCATTTGTTTCATGTATTGTGATGTAGATACCCTTCATTGACCTTGGATCTGTTAAAGGCATGTCTAATAAGTAAACATCTAATTGATTAGTGAGCTGAAATTTAGCAAACAAAACCAAAATCACCTTTTGAAAGATAGCAAAAATAGCATAACGTAAATCAAGATTCCCTTTCTTATTATTATTGAGTCTTCTGCACTGTTCATTGTGTTAAGTGGATGCATCAGTTAGAGGGACATCTGCAAATTCCTAGGGGGTCCAACTCCCAGTGACCTATTCTCATTGTACAATCCCTGTTTCTCATTCCATTCTGCTGGCATTCTGTCATGCATCATTGTCCCAGTAAAACTCTCAAAAGCTAGGTCAGGAACAGTCTTAAATTATTTTAATTTCTAATGAAGCAGAGAATAAACAACACACTGGGGACTGAGAAATATTGTAACAATAGATTGGGGACAATGAGTTCCTAAATTTCTATGGCCCTAGACAACAATACTAAGTGGCAGAGCACTTGCATTATACAGACTTGACATATACAGAATTATTTCCTCTTTCTTTCATAACACATTTCATAAGGACAGTAGTAGTTTTTTGTGGGAAGTGAGTAACATTAGGAGAATGAATTGGTGTCCATGAAACAATTTCTAGAGATCATGGATTTTTGTGGGTGAACATACTGCGTACCCAAATGAAGTATGAAACTGAAATTTCTTTATAGATTTTTATATCTGGAGTACTACATGGAAACAACACCATAGTTCAACCTGGTTTAAAATCTGAACAACAGATGCTGGGTGATGCTGATTTTGCTGACTTTTTTTTCCCTGATGCTATTTATAGATAAGGAGTGTCAGTACCTTTTGAGTCACAATTTTATGTCTGAGTAGGTTAGACAGAGTGGGTAAGTAGTTAAAGAACAGATTAATTAAGTGGTTCTGGTTCAAAATAGAGAAATATAGTGAGATTATCTGCTCATATTATGTCTGTTGGAAGTTACTTTAGAAAACCGCAGTATCTACTAAAATATGATGGTTCTGCTAGATAATGAGATCTGTCCTCTTCTCATACTATCAGGCAGTGCTCTTCCAGCTCTGTGTGTCTAGTAGATGACATCATGTAACCCAGCAGATATTAGCGTACTGAAATGTCAGCAGTATATTAATGAACTTAAATGATCTGAAGTTATCAATGTCGTAGAACTGCCTACAAGTTTTTATGCATACATAAGCTGTGGTGGGTATATCCTGCCCAGCAGCTAAGAACTCACATGGTCACTCATTCCTTCCCTGTCCCTTTTCCTCCAATGGGATGAGAGAGAGAATAGAGAACAATAAAACTCATGGGTCAAGGTAGACACAGTTTAAAAAGTCAAAGAAAGAGAAAAGAAATGCAAAAGGGAACCATTCACCACCTCCCACAAACGGACCAATGCCCAGCCAGTGTCTGACCCACAGCCATCATGGAAGACAAAATCCCCAAATTCTCTTTACTACAGTTTCTATTGCTGAACATGGCATTACGTGATGGAATATCCCTTTGCATGTGGGTCAACCAACCTAGCTACATCCCCACCCATTTTCTTGGTCAACTCCAGTCTACTTTGCTGAGGGGGGAGAGTAAGAAAAAGTCCTGTGTATTCGCTTTTTGTGGCAAGGTTTTGGTAGTGAGTGGGTTCAGCAGCAGTGATTTCTGTGAGAAAATGTTTCAAGCAGCCTCCATATTGGATTGAGCCACTTCCAGTTGCTCCAAAATGGACCCACTGATAGTGAAAGCTGGGACAATTATGGTGGTGGCATTCCAGGGAAAATACACTTAGGAAGGGGTAAAGAGCTGTAAAAAGGCATAGCTGCTGAACAACAGTGTTACACTCCAGATTTAAGCCATAAGCTGCCCAGAGCGGTTACATTTTTACTTAAGACTTTTTAAAAGCCTTTTGGTTCGTTATAACCTCAAATTAGCATTCAGAGAAAGAGTCACACACTCTTCTCTAAGAGAAATTATTTTAATTTAGTGAGAACAATAAGATATTTTGGCAAAAGGTTTTTCAGGAGTGAAATACAACCAAGAAAAAGCATTTCACTGAAATACCCAGCACTGACCCATTCCACAGAAAACGCACTAAAAACAATCAATATACCAGCTTTAGTAAAACACAACTCATTGGTTTTAAGTTACCCACAAGAGAAGAAAAAGAGTAAAAGAAGAAAACAGATTAAAAGAGTAAAGAAAGAGAGAAGAGAGAAGGAGAGAGAGGAAAGGAAAAATAATTAACAACAAGATCTGACGGTTCACAAGATTCAGGTTGCAGGAGAGAAGAAGAAGAAACTCACATGGAGTCTCCTGTACAGCTTAGTTTTCCCTCCCAGGTAGGATATCCAGTCAGTGCCTTCCAGGCCAGAGTGAGTTGTGCTGTAGCCAGTCACAGGCTCCAGGGGTGTGGTGTGGGTGATGTCAGAAACTGAAACGGTTAATGATTTATGCATTCTAGGATTGCCAAGGGACTTTTGCAGACTTCTGCAGGACTTTTGCATTATACCTCTGATGGCCCATCAAAGCCCATCCCTCCCCCCCACCTCCCCCCCGCCAATCTTGAAAGGTGGAAAAAACCCTTTTGCCAGGCCCCTCACGGAAACTCAGAACAGACCCCAGAGATGTTGGAGGCTCGTGGCATGGCCTGTGACACTAACCATGGATATAGTAACTCATAACTTTGAGTGTGGGGGCTTCCCTCCTTCACCCCCATCGGATCAAGGCCACCACTTCAACTGACAGACAAGGAAGCTGCAACTACCAAGTTTCATCGTTGGACCCCGTGGACAGTGACTATATACATCTTTCCACTCTCAATTTTTCTTTCCCTTACTCTCCCTTACCCTTATCCTGTCTTTCCTTTCCTTATGCATTTTCCCCCCAGGGGTTATCCCTATGATAGATAATATAGATGACAACACCCAAAATGGTATCCTCCCTGTTAAAACAAAATTGTTAAAATAAACCCTCTCTATATATTTTTTCAGACACTGATTATTCAGTGTCATTTCACTCTAATCCACCCCAAGGGAATTACTGATAAGAACCTGGGTTACCCCCCTCCCCTTTTTCTGGGGCAGGTCGTAACAGTGGGCTATCAGGCAGCTCTATCTTGACTGACAGCCCGGCTGCAGGGCCTGCAGCTCTGCTGTGTGCTCTGCGCGGGCAGCAGGTCTTGCTCTGCCCTGTGCCCTCAGCAGGTCCAGGGCCAGCCCTTCCCCACACACACTCACAGTGAGTTGGTTCTGACCCATATCAATAATTCAGTGAGATTCAGATCCAGTATCTCACAAATAGCAGCTAGTAGAGAGGAATTAGGGTATGTTAGAGAAACAACTGCAGACACCAAGGTCAGTGAAGAAGGAGGTGAGAAGGTGCTCCAGGCCCCAGAGCAGACACCCTCCTACGGTCCATACAGAAGAACATGTGAGGCAGGTCAATTTCCCTGCGGCCCATGGAGGTCCACAGTGGAGAAGATATCCACATGCAGCCCATGAAGAACCCCAGGCAAGAGCAGGTGAATAAATGCTGAAGGAAGCTGCAGCTTGTGAATGGCCCAGGCTGGGGCGTGCTCCACTCAGGAACGGCTGCCCATGAAGTGGAGCAGATTTTCTGGGAGGATATGTGACTCAATGGGGGACTCACTCTGGAGAAGCCCATTCCTGAAAGACTGGACCCTGTGGAAAGGACCCATGCTGGAGCAGTTTGTGAAGAGCAGCAGTCCATGGGAAGGATCCACATTGGAAAAGTTTGTGAATGACTTTCTCTAGTGGGAAGAACATCACACAGGAACAAGGGAAGAATGAAAAGCAGGAGGAGTAAGAAGTAGAAGAGACGACACATAGTGAAATGACCACAAGTCTCATTTCTTGTCACCTTGCGCCATTCAGGGGAGATCAGGAGATCAGATCTCTACCTTCCCTATCTCTATCAGGAGAAGGGAGGGGAAGGGGAAAGACGTTTTAAGATTTGTTTTTATTTTTCATTATTTTATTCTGATTTAATGGATAATAAATTAGAATAATTCCCCCAAGATGTCTGTTTTGCCAGTGGTGGTAACTAGTAAGTTCCTAGTGATTTGCCCTGTCCTTATCTCAACACACGAGGTTTTTATCTTAATTTTTGCACATGTTTTCAATGGATAGAGAGCGATAGAGTGGCTTTTGTGGGCACCTGGTGGCCTCCCAAGGTCAAACCAACACACTCTGACACTGTTCAAGCACTACTCAGCAATAGCGAAAACACTAGTCTCTTGTCAACACTGTCTTAGGCACAAATCGAAGACACATCAAATGGGCTGCAGTGAAGAAAGTTGACTCCATTCCACCCAAATCCAGTACAATAGTTCAGTAGAACAGCAATTGCTTGCCTTATGAAAATGATAATTTTTCTAAAGAAAACATATCAATAGTAAAAGAAAATTGGCATTTCAAACACAGATGTTCTAACATAAACATTTCTATATTCCTTCCCAAGCAAATAGGACACCTTTTCCTCCACTATGTTTTTACTGCTTAGTAGAGGAGAGATCAACTTCGGTATTTTTTATATTTTAAATATAAATATTTACAATATTTACATATTAAATTAATCAGACTTATTCCCTATCTTCTGCTTTTTCTCTTGCCAAAAAATCAAGTAGTAGTATGATACTATACATGGGACAAAATAGATCAGACCACTTTTTAACTCAGTGGATGATATAATGTTTCTAAAGATACACTGTTTATAAGGCTCCATCAGTGACTCCTGAATTTCTTCACAATGACATTGTAATCTTTGGAAATGGTTGTCTCTTTTACTAATGATATAGGAAATGAACAGATGCAGTACTCTGTTGATGACAGTTGCTACTCTGGCTGGTTCCTTTTTTTATGGTTTGATCCAAAATCCATTAGTGTCAGTGGAACTTCTTTCATACTCAAAGGTCAACATGCTCCAAAGGGTTTGCAAAAGTGGGCTGAATTGCTAAGCCAGATGTACCTTTCAGGTTATTATGAAAATTTTTATGAGTTCCTAGTAAAAAATTCGATAAAGTTTTATTAAAAACCCTTAGCTGACATTGATAACTATTATCTACAAAACATATTTAAGATATCTGAGTTTCTGCTTCAAAATTGTATCAGAGTTTTTTTAAAGGATGTTTAGGAAAAAACAATTTTTAAAATTTTTACTTAAACAAAACAATACAGTAATAATTTAAAAATTAAAAAATTGCAGTAATTTCCCTGTCAAAAAACCTGATGAATATTTGCAATGAAAGTGTCAACCAAAACAAACAAAGCATCATAATATATGTTTCTTTCTTAAACCTTAATTTATCTTTTACTTGCTTCAATTTCTGCAGTAGGTTTATTCCTATGAAGAATAAAACCAGGGTCAGATAAATGAAAGTAAAGTTTGCAAGATTTCTGCCACCACCCACACACACACGTTTAGCTATTTATGTGTGAATTTATTTATTTGTTTGTTTACTTGAAATTTTGAGGCTCTGAGATCCAAATACTCCAACTAGTCTATACAATTTGCAATTGGAATGGCAAGGAGAATATTTGGTATCTGTGTTTGTATGACAACACAGAAATAGAGATACACAAAAGTGTCTTTCTAAATTGCTAATTGTAGCACCCAATATTCTTTTTTTTTTTAAATGCCCTTGATTAGCTTTCATTGGACATACAAGCCATGTGTTATATGATTTGATGTTCACTGGCTGACTGCAGCATTTTATAACTAGGTTTTCAGTGTACATAATTTTTAAAATTAACTTGTCATGAATATGCTTAATACTCAATTTAAAATGAGTGTTTCTGTGAAAGTTCCCATTGATAAACTTCTTTGTTAGAACAAACATCGGAGGAATGGGAATTGGAGGCTCTTAATCAAGAGAATGAAATTTTGGTTTTATGGTTTTCCATTGAATATTCACACTCTGTATTTTTAAGATATTTATTGCTACCACAAATTCTTATTTGTTTGAGCTAGACAAGCAAGAGAACAGAGAATGTTAGTGGACATCCACGAAAGAGCAGGAAATATACACAATTCATCAGAGTCTGTTAGGGACCAGAAAGCTTCTCAGACAGTACTATAAGAGCAAAACTTGCCAAAAGAATACAGAAATTAATCTGAAGCCCTTTTTGTCTTTAACAGACTAAATGTGCTTATTTAAGTCATTTCAGTGTTCAAAAGAAACACAATTTAAGGAAAATTAAATTGTTTCTTAAAGATCATTTAAGATTTTTTCTTTACACTTTCTGGCTCAGTAAAAATGGCTGAATACTAAATGTGTTAATGATCTTCCTTAAGTTTCAATAAATACATAAATCAAAGTATAAATGTTGTTCTTGCTTTATGATGAAATATTTTTTAGCTAAAGCCAATTATATTTATGGTGGCTTATCACAGCAATTATATGAATCAGCAGGCCAGTCAGTAATGACTTTTTTGTTAGAGGAGTGCTAAGAACACTTCCAGCAGAGCTCCATTACCTGGATTACAATCACAATTTTAAATTAGGTACCAATGCAAGTAATTTAGTTTTGTTTTTGTACTTAATTGGTCATTACCTTGTTCACACCAATAATTTTATTTCTATGCCATTCACTCATTAAATACTCCCTGAAACATCTATCCAGAAGCATTCCCTCCTGCAAAAGATATAGGAATTTTTTACAAAACATTTCTATGTCTGCATGCCACCTTTATCTCCTTGTGAACAAATTTGAATGATAAAACACTTCTTTTTCAAGCATAGTACCTGTGAGGTCATTAACATAAGTCAGTAGGAACCTGGTAATTGCTATTCTGGATCGAGCAATATTTGTGTGTAGTACACCACCTTGTTGCTGTCAGTGACTAGAACGACATACTCATAAAGCTGAAATGAACAATTATGCAATAATTTTACTGAGATGAGAAATTTCCTCCTATTGCTGATGACTACCTTTTGTTTTATGTCCTGAAATAAGATAGTTCGTAACTTTTTCTTTCAAGAAATAAATCTAATTCTATGCAAATGTAAATGTTCTCATTATCCATTTAAATGTTTAATCCTTTTTAAAATTCTGCTAATCTTTAAGGCCTCAGTGATATTTTTGGGGCAATGAGCTCTCTGGGTTAATTATGCATGTGCAACAAAGTATATCCTTTTATCTGTCTTAAATTTAAATCCTGCCTATTTACTGCTACACACAGGAACTTTATAAATCTATATTGTGCAATTTTCTGCTCCAGGCATTTTCCTCAAGTGAGTGTATGCATGAATATAATACCTGTAGGATGCCTTAAAAGACTTTTCCCATCTCTGACTTCTCTCCTCAGTGTGTTTCTCCATGAAACTAATTTTTGGATCAGTGGATTGGTTTAGAGCTGTGTCTAAGGTAGACAGTTAAGGGCAGACTCCTTCAAATATTTTTGACACAGGTAAAAATAAATAGCAAATAGTTTTTTCTGTAGTAAACACTAAACAGATTTTTGAAGTCATACTCAGACTAGCCTTCTTAGACCAGACACTAATCAAGGATAAATAATAAAGAAAAACATTATGTGAATACCCACATAACCCACAATTAGTGTGGTTTTCTTTCCCTTCGTAGTGACCGGACTACAAAACATTTTTTAATCTAATCTAGCCTTTGAGCTAGGAATGTTAGGTCATTTAGTTCAGGCAATAAGTACTCACAGCTTTTACATCCAGACGTCCAGCTGCTCCTCCCCAAGAGACATCTATCGCATTTGTTATATTTTAAATGCAAGTACAGTTATATTCAGATATATGCTGTGTCCAAACACCAAGGGGATTTGTGCAAACAACTTTTATACAAGAGACACTGTTTTGAAGAATTATTAAACAACTGATTAAAATTAATGTTGTGAGCTTCTCCCGCTGACTTTTTAACATCAGCCAAATGACATTTGGATGATTAAGTAATTCTCTATTCCTGCAGTATTCTCATTGATTTAAGAGTTTCTTACATAGAGACTTTGTAAGATTATTTTCACTCATGTGAGTTCAAAGGAAAAGATGAGGGAGAAGCAAAAGATGAAGGGAGATTATTAATAAGAATAGAGCATCCAACTCTTGAGATAACAGAAAGATGAAAGTGAGATATTCAGGTATTGGAATCTGAGAAGCAAGAAGAACGACAACATAACAGGTATCAGGCCTATTCCATTAATGGGTTGTGCAAAAACAGTTAGCCCAGTTCCTTGGAACATAGCACCAGTGATACAAGCCTTTCTTACTTGGGATCAAGTCCTGAGGAGCAAATGGACTCTTGGGCAACTGCCATGGGTTGACCTTGGCTGGATGCCAGGTACCCACCAGGCCACTCTATCACTTCCCTCTTCAGTAGCATGAGTCAAGATAAAGGCAGTTTAATAAAGCAAAAGCAAAGGCTGCACATGGAAGCAAAGGAAAACAGAAATTCCGTTCTCTATTTCCCAGCGCTTCAGTACACATTCTGGCTGATCTGGAAGAGCAATAATTAATTCTTTCTCCCTTCCTCCTCCTTTCTCTTACCTTTATTGCTAAGCAGACATCACTGGGGTGTGGAATATCCATTTGTTTAGTTTGGCTCATCTGTTCTGGTTATGTCCACTCCCAGCATCTTGTCCACTCTGAAAGATGCTGAAGAAGACAGAGGTTTGGATGATAGAAACATAGAAAAGTTGAGGTTGGAAAGGACCACTGGACTGTGTTCAGTCTTTGGAGATTAGAACAGGATAATGAATTTTAGCAAATAGGGGAACAGGAGATGAGAAAGACATAAAGGATTAAAAGGATTAAAACTTCTAATCCTGATATTAATACTCATGATCAGAGAAAAATTGTTGCATAAGGGAACAGTAGTGGATAGAAAGTGTCACAAACAGAAAATTGAAAAAGGTGGAAAATGCCCTGAGAGTGTTGGTCAACAGTGTGCCCAGGTGGCCAAGAAGGTCAACGGAATCATAGCTTGTATCAGAAATAGTGTGGCCAGCAGGACTAGGTCAGAGATTGTCCCCCTGTACTCGGCACTGGTGAGGCCGCACCTCAAACATTGTGTTCAGTTTTGGGTCCCTCATTACAAGAAAGACATTGAGATGTTGGAGCGTGTCCAGAGAAGGGCAGAAAAGCTGGTGAAGTTCCTGGAGCACAAGCCTTATGAGGAACAGCTGAGGGAGCTGCGGTTATTTAGCCTGGAGAAAAGGAGGCTCAGGTATGATCTTATTGCTCTCTACAACTACCTGAAAGGAGGTTGTAGTCAGGTGGGGCTTGGTCTTTTCTCCCAAATAAAAAGTAAAAGAGCAAGAGAAAATGGACTCAAGTTGTGCCAGAGGAAGAGTGGATATAAGAAAAAATTCTTCACTGAAAGGGTGGTCAGGCATTGGAATGGGTTGCCCAGGGAAGTGTTGGAGGCACCATCCCTGGAGGTATTTAAATGACACATAGATGTGGCACCTGGGGATATGATTTAGTGGTGGACTTGGCAGTTATGGATTAACAGTTGGAACCAATGATCTTAGAGTTCTTTTCCAACCTAAACAGTTCTCTGATCCTATGATTTTATAAAACGGTCACTGAGAAGAAAGACAATACCATCATTGCTAAGATCCTCATGAATGATAATGAGACAGAGAAAGTGGTGAGCATGAAATCTTCATCTCTGTGTTAATATAAGCTCAGGAAACTAAAAGGAAGAACTTGCAATTCTAATATGTACTCTATAAAGGGATAGTGGAATGGTAACAGAAACCTGGAACAACAGTCAGGACTGCATGTATGAAATGCATTATTTCATGAGAGACACAAATAAAAAAAAATAGTGAGAAATATCACCCTATTAACGATATCATCAAAAAAATCATACAAAGAAAGCAAAGATATCAGTAAAACAAAAGGAGTCAAAGATGATGAGAAATGCCATGAAAATTGTTCTACTGGAGGGAGAAAAGTTAGTTGTCTATAAATACTTCTTCGCCCTTGTGAATAAAGTAAAAAAAAAAAAAAGAGAGAGAATCCATTAAAAGTCAGTGATAAGACCCAGGCCACAAAACTGTGTATGTTTCAAGAAAAATGTCAATCCAAACTTATCTATATTTTATCTATAAAGAAAAACCACTAAAGTGTGGAAGTAATTAATACTATGTCATATGGGGAAAAGATAGAAAACTTGAGTTTTGTTCACCAAAATTTGATGGGGAAACACAGCAGTTGTCTGAAAGTACATGGAGATAAAAATAAGGAAAATAAAATTTAGTCTACAAGACAATGATAGAATAAGAATTAAATGGGTTGGACTGTCAATTGATATAGTTAGCATGAAAACAAGAATATGTCATTCAGTCATCAGTGATATCCTAGAATAAGTAATTATTGTTATTGCTATTTTATTGCTATTATTATGCAAACAAACTACACTGATTCCATTTTGGATTATTTGGTAGTTTGATTGTATGAGGTGATTTCTCCATAAGTAAGGGGAGAGGGTCAATGAGTTGGGAAGTCTTAAGAAGTCTTGTTTCTTCAGAATCAAATTTGGAGAGAAAATAGAAGCATAAAATGTCCAAGTTGACTGTGAACAAAAACAGGAGCTTAAAAATGTATTTTCAATCATCCGAAATTATATTCAAAGTAATAGAAGAAAGGTCAAGAATAAAGAAGTAACCGTGCTTTTAAGCAGGAAACACGCAACATAGTTTTACGAAGTAATTTAGATGATAATTGTGTGCAGGCAATTGACTACAGTCAATGACTCCATTCCAATTCACCAACTGCACTTGGCTTACTTAATGCCTAGAGGTACTTCAGAGAAGAGTCAATCGCAATAAAGGACAGGAATTGTACAAGTAAGGGGGAAAAAAAGAAAGCTTTTTAAATCATTGATCCAAATACTGCAAGAGTTCAAAATTTATGTGTTGGAGTAGAGGTGCAATTCCATCTGAAAAACTCCAGGTATATGAAGAAAAAATAACCAAGATTCATTTTTATGGGTTTTAATTCTTACTTGAGTTAATGTTTTGATATTTTAAACTTGTGGTGCACAGCATAACTTGAAAAATAATGAATTAAAGGACAGACGTTTCAGTTAGAGATGAAAAGGTAAATAAAAAACCCCAAAAAACATTGTCCCTGCCCTTGAGATTAGCTGGAAATATGTGATGTGCCACTTATATTGATTTTGCTGAATGGGTGTTGCTTGCTATTCCAATTTAATGGTGGTGCTTTTCTCCTGCCAAACAAGGAGACTAAAAGTAAGAAAACAGCAGATTTCCAACAGAAGGTTAGTCAGTTCTCTCAAAGGCACATTTCTGGGGTACCAGGAACACACCAGCTATTTTAGGAGAGAGATCATTGTCCAATAGCTAACTTCCCTTACCCAGCTGCATACGGCATGTGAGGCTACATGGGCAGTAAAAGAGTGTCCACCTTTAGAGTTAAAGTGGGGAGAAGACAGACAGTGGACATGTTGCAGAACATCTGTGAAAGAGAAGGTAGATAGATAAATATCTTCTTTTCCAGTATTTGCTGGGAAAAGAGAGAGAGAGGGCATGGAGCAAGAGGGGGGGTGAGAAGCTAAACATCAATATGATGGACTATCACTATCTTTCCACTACTATCAACAGGTGACTGCTACTCATTAGGTTATCATTCTGTTTTAGGTGTTGGTTCATTTTAGGTGATGCAATGCCCAATGTTTTTCTATCTTAAAATATTTAATTTTTCTTTTAATTTAAAAAGAGCATCAAAAGTGACCCAAGCACAGGATAATCTACTTGTTGAATGCTTTAAATCAAAATTAATTGATTGCAGCAATGACTGCCCTTAAATTTGCAGTATTTTTGACTTTACCAAGAAAGGTTTGAAGAGCAATGTCAAATAACTCATGTCTATGAATTTTTCTTTTTTTAAAATTAAAATCTGAATAATAGATGTTGTTCTGGCATCCATTTTTCATAACTAACAGCTTATAAGAAAAAGCAGGTTTTTCAAGCAACCTGCAGTGTGAAGTTGAATTCTGTGGATATACTTGCATATTTTGGGAAAGATGCAGTCCATCCATTGGTTTTGGAAACTTTCCTGATCTTTTTGAACTCCTGTAAATACTAAATAGTATTAGTGCCTAATAATCAAAGAATAGTGTTGAACTCTGTCAGAGAAAGATGTGAAAAGAGTAGATTTAAGGTAAAAGACTCAAGACAGAAGACTGTGAGAACTTCTTGTTATAAGGATTTTGCCTTTCTTTCAAAAATGTAACTCCTGGGCTAGAGTTTGATACTGCTTTCTGCAATTCATCTACTGACAGGGTCAGAGATGTCCCCAGGAGTGTGACAGGACATAGACATTAAGTGTCTAAAGATATTTGTGTATATGTGAGTTGGCTGGAAGGAGGACAAAATTCTTTACCCCAGTCTCCTAACACATTGAACCTGTTTGCACATGTCATGGCTAGGCTTTGCGAATGAAGATTTGGGAAGGGCTCTACCCACGATTCTTGCAAGCGCGTTGGTGGCTAAAAAAGCCAATACGGGAGAGGCATGTCCAGTTGCAAAAGGCACAGCAGAAAGACTCCTTAGATGGTATATTCTGCAAAGCACGATTCTTTCTGCGTTGTCTTTTCTCCTCAAGGGTGATCCTGCATCCTTTCTCAAAAGCATCATCAGCGTTATAGATGGACTGTCTCCAGGCCTCCCGACTGGAGGCCAGAGTAGACCAGTTATGGTGATCAATGTACGCGAGGCTGAGTTGTTGCTTCAGGGAGTCCTTGTATCTTTTCTTCAGGGCTCCTCTCTTGCGGCAGCCAGTGGCAAGTTCACCATAAAGCAGGATCTTAGGGAGGTGGTGGTCCTTCATCCTGGAGATGTGCCCTGCCCAGCGCAGCTGCGATCTCAGTATCATGGCCTCAATACTTGTAGTTGCTGCTTGTTCAAGAACAGATGTATTGGTCACATAATCTGACCAGTGGATGTTTAGGATTGTATGGAGTCAGCGTTGATGGAAGCGTTCTAGGAGACGCAGGTGGTGGCGGTAGATGACCCATGATTCGGAACCATATAAAAGAGTAGACAGCACTATGGCTCTGTAAACACTGATCTTGGTACTTTTCTTCAAGTGTTTATTACGCCATACTCTTTTATGGAGTTTTCCAAAAGCACTATATGCCTTTGCTAACCTGTTGTCTATCTCCCCATCAATCTTACCATCTGAGGAGATGAGGCTGCCTAGGTAATTAAACTGCTGGACTGATTTGAGTTCTGATTGGCCAATGGTGATGTGGGGTTGATGGGGGACTTCCTGAGGTGCAGGTTGATGGAGAACTTCAGTCTTCTTTAAGCTGACTTCCAGCCCAAAGAGCTCAGCAGCCTCAGCAAAGCAGGATGTTAAACGCTGCAGGGCTGCTTCTGTGTGGGCAACAAGGGCAGTGTCAGCAGCATAAAGCAGCTCCCGGACAAGGTGGTTTAAGGTCTTGGTGTGGGCCTTCAGTCGCCTCAGGTTGAATAGGCTTCCATCAGTACAGTATTGAATATAGATACCATCCTGATCATCGAGGTCTGCCGTGGCCCTTTGGAGCATCATGCTGAAAAAGACTGTGAATATGGTAGGAGCGAGAACGCAGCCTTGTTTCACACCATTAGTTATTAGAAAGGGCTCAGAAAGTGTGTTACCATATCTGACTTGGCCGTGCTGATCCTCATGAAGTGAGATGATCATTTTAAGGAACTTGGGGGGACAACCTAAACGTTCCAAAATCTGCCACAGACCTTTTCTGCTCACAGTATCGAAAGCCTTGGTGAGGTCGACAAAGGTTACATAGAGACCTTTGTTCTGTTCCCTACACTTCTCTTACAGTTGTCTGAGAACAAATACCATGTCTGTGGTGCTCCTGTTGGCTCTGAAACCACACTGACTTTCAGGTAGAATTCCTTCTGCTATAGCACATGTAGAAACCAAGGAAATTCGTTATGTTGTTTGAGTGCCTACTTTTTTTTCACCCTATTTCATAGTATTTTTTCCCTAATAAACCTTAAGATAATCTTGAAATGTATGATTTTGCTTTTGTCAGTAGCTAGTATTATATTGAGAATACAGCATCATAGTTTCAGCTGGTGTGAATCTGCTCAAGACAGTAGAGCTTTTATTATTGTTTATCACTGTCAGAGCAGAACAGCTGAGGCTATGTAAGACGTAGACTAATTGCCACTTAGGGTTGTGTCAGGAGAGAACATGGGACCATGCAGCCAATCCATCTGTCACAGAGCACTTGAGTAAAGGTTAAACTATGGTTCTACAACCTCCAGCTTGTATTAGCAGAAATCTGTACCAGAACAAATGTTAATTTATATTTTTAGGTATGTGTAAGCTAATAATACAGAATCAAAGTACACCTCAGATAGGTTGCACAGTTTATGTGTAGGGTCTCAAAAAGAACCAAGCATCTTCATATGAACAATGAAAATATGTAAATCAGTGGGAAAAAAATCAGAGATTTAGCACTTGAAACTAAGCTATACACCTAATAACACTTTACGGTCACTTTACCCCACCCTAGTTCAAAGAATATAAAGAAAGATGTGTGTTGTAACATCTAGACTATTAATGAAAACAGTGACTGATTAGCTTGATGCCATTGCTTTTCCTTTTTTTTTTTCATTTTTCATCACTATGTTTTATCCTAACTTACTGTCTTTCTCCAGGCTTTGATCCCAACTAGATTAAGTTTCTAGATAAAATATTCCACTCTTTACAGAAAAAAATTGCTTTAGAATATTTATCTTTAGGTTTCCTTACTATGTATATTATATCTTCCATATGTTCTGTACCCATAATTAGAGTTTTGAAAAGCCAACCTTTTTAATAATAAATACAGTATGTCAAGGAAATGACATATGATTCAACTTAAAGATAATGAATAATTATGAATGATACTAATGATCCCTTAATGTCATTCTGCTAATTTAATATGGCAATTAATTTTGCACATGAAACACATGCAGGTGCATTGACTAATTTTTTAAAAATTCTAATTTCCTAACTCTCTTGATAGTTTTGCAAATTTGGAATTAATACTGAGTAACTTTCATAGTAATTTTTAGTTTAATATATTATCACCATAACAACCACTTAACACCTGGAGAACAGCTTCACATTAATACTATTTATGGTTACATCCATTAATTATATTTAGGATGATTTCTGTGGGTAAACTTACTCCACTGATGGTCTTAAATTAATGAAATCATAATTTGGTTCATTTCCTACATAAATTACGTGACATGATTTGCTGTGTTTGTAAGAATGTTGACTTTGAGGACTTGGAAAACATCTTGAGGACTCATCATCAGTGTTGTTTTCAAATTGAATGGGAACTGAAAGATGAACTGCTTTGTGTGGGAATGTATCTCATGTTGCAATGTCATGAACAGTGTTATGCTTTTGTTCCGAACAAGGTCAAAAAGGCAATTCTTTGTAGTTCAGATTCACAACTGGTGTTTACAATAGTATCACTCTTTAGACCACCTAAGGAAAAGGAAGTACATAACTCCAATTTTAATTGAGCTTAGGAAAAGTAATTGTTGGATAAACTAGTCAGATAGCATCTTCTTTTAATCAAAAGGATAGTCAAAACTCTTTATGCATTTATTGTCATGTGCTCACACTGATTACTAAGTGTACAGTGTTTAGCCAAATAAAGTGTGTCTATTGCTACACTGCATAATGGAAGGTAGATACATACCCACCTGCACATACCCACAGTCTTTTGGGGTGAGATCATGGCTAGGCTTCACGAATGAAGATTTGGGAGAAAAATTTTAGGAGAGGTATCTGTAGAATCCATGGAATGGTTTTCAAGCCTAGTTTGAAGATTAGCCTGGAATTTGTTTCTCACTGTGGCTGATTGGAGATTGTTAACTTGGAGTCTCCTCCTTGGGATACTGCCCCTTTTAGGTTTGAATTTAAATTGAATCCTTTCTACATTACTCCAACAAAACCTTTCAGTATAGTTGAACTAAGACTAACGAGATTTGTGTAGTGCTATACTAAGGCTCTAAACACAGAAGTGGATTTCTCTTTCCTTTACAAAATACCATTACAAAAAACCCCTGCATTATAGCACATCTTGGCCTTCTTTTTACGGAAGCAAGAAAGAACAAGTTCATTTTGTTTTGATTCATCTTGAAATCATTGAGTTTGGATTGTAAAAGTGTTAGCACAAATAATAAAGGAATAAGAAAATAGCTGAAGACTATTTGTTTGCAAAGACTTTAAGAGAAAACATCATTCCAAACAGTGAAAAGGAAGGGAGGGAGGAAGGAAGGAAGGAGTACTGCTTGCAATGAAAGTAAGCTGTAAAAGGTATAGCCTATGAAGAGGAATTTGTTTACTATCCAGGGCAGCATAATGACTACTAAAAGACAGCTCACTTAGTTAATGAGGCATCTAACTATTGTTAGATTGTTCTGTAGCTTATATATAGCATTTTCTGAGATGTGTTTCCTCTGGAATGGCACTGTTAAACAAGGATTTCTGTATATCACAGAAATATTGTCAATTCCTTTTTAATTCAAAACATATAGAATTCATGTAAGAATACCATTTAAAAATATTAAATAAAAAGGGGTTTTAAAACTTTTTGATTGAAATGAAATAAAGCAATAGCTTTCAAATAGGCTGGAAAATATCTGAAGAATTTCTTTCTTCCAGCAATCAGGAACACTGTTGTGTTTCTTTTGGGGGTTTTGTGGTGGTTTGGCTTTTTGGGTTAAAGTGTTTTTTCTATTTGTTTGTTTGTTTATGGGTGGTTGGTTTTGTTTAGGGTTTTTTTTTTTGTGCTATTCTCACAGATATTCAGGTCTATCTGATCAAATTACTGTCCTTTCTGTACTAACATTTTCTCCTAGGACACACTTGGGCATGACTGCACTGCTCAGTGGAGAACCTGACCTGAGTGCTATTGACCTGAGCAAATACATTCACACAGTGTAGCAGCAGTTTAGCTGAGAACAGCAGAACTGATTAGCTTGAAAATATCACTTAGTACTACTAGGGCACCACAGCCTAGGCAGTCCTGCAGTCAGAAGGTGTCAGCTCATCTGTCCAAATTGCAACCATTAGAAACATTGCTATAGAGTTTAAACTATCTGGGATTTCTACAGTTAACCATCCAAAATAATATACAGAAAAAAGTGATTCACTGTCCTTACCCCTATACAGAGGCCTGTAACACGTGGTATTTAATTTTCTCTCAAGTACATATCCTGTATCTTCACTGACTGTAGGGGATGTACATGATTCACCTACACTATTTTTGAGATCTAAAGTTAGCTAAGAAAATTTCAATCATGTTATTGATCTTTCTACTATGGGACATCTATCTAAGAATTCGTAAGATATTGTCCATGAATATATTTATTGATTTTAACATATTAATGTTATTTATTATAACATTTATTAAATGTCATGGCATTGATTGCAACATTGTACAGTAAAGGATCAGGCTATGTTTTAGAACCTTCAATAGATAAATTGATCCTAAAAATGCAGTGATCTTAGTCATCCTTGTACCTTGTATATCTTTAAAAAGAGATTCCTTAACTGACAGAACAAAGTAGAAGAATTGAATTCTCTTTTACCTTATTTATTTAAAATCAAAGGGAGACTTGAATGTGATTTTCATACTTATGTTTGTACTTGACTTTGAATTTTGTTATAGAAGTCACTGTGAAAGAAGAAATAGGGACTATCACAAGGAAAAGTTAAAGTCACTCTCCTGCCTCTAAAATATTCAGATGACCTAAGGCTATAAACCTTTTTTCTTTTCATAATGTGAAAGAACAGTTATGCAATACTGTTATAACATAGGCTTTAACAAACATTCATTCAAAATTAAATATCTGAATAGTGTCCTCAAGTGTTAAAGACAGCTTAAAATCTTTGTAGGTTTGGAACTATGCTAGGTAATTTCTTTATTTTTTAGATCACTGGACAGTTTGTTGATAAAATTTCTTCATTGTTGAGCCTGAATTTTTGTAGTAATATTTTTATTTATTGTAGATGTGGAAAATTCCATATACGTGGAAGCATGAAATAATTTGCCATAATATGGACGCTATCATTTAACTTAATGAACTTCAGGTAAATGGCTTAAGTAAAAAAAAATCCAACAGAGTTGACACAATTTTGTTTTCAATTATTGGCCTAAGTTTTTTTAAGAACAACATAAGTATGAGTTGCAGCTCATGCGCTCATATCACAGTATCTAACATTGAGACATTATCTGTATTGCTTGTGATTCCACCTTTTTACCTCTGTATTGTATCTATAAAAGCTAAAGGAGAAGAAAACTGCAAAAAGGAAAGGAATCCCACATCTCTGGACTTAGAGCAGTACTCTATAATAATGCCATACACAAGCAATTAAACATTCAGTGTGACAGATGAACAGAAAATTGGTGGAAGACCTTACCCCCCAAAAGAGTTTGATTTAAATGTGGATTTATGGTTTTCTTCATGAAAATGAGAAAATAAAATCTAGGGATTTAGAATTTATTAGCACAAAATATTTGAGGTGTATTTATAAGGAAAAAAAGGTGAGAGGAACAGATGTGGTGGTACATGTTATAAAAATTTGGTGAGAGGGAGGCATTCATTATTTATTCAAAGGAGAGATTTTTACACTAACAGGGATATTAGTCTTATCTGGGTGTGGGAAAATAATTGAAGATAGGCAAATAGCATTTTAAACATGCTCAAGTGACTTCCAGCTGAGATGTCAAAAAACACATATATAATATTAATCCTTGTTTAGTCTCACGTGTTTGACAAGAACATATATGTTTAGATAACATAGGCCTGTGATAAACTTAGAGGCACCCCACTGAACATGCTTCAGCTTCCTGCTGGGTGAAAAATTAAAGCACAATGGTAAACTAATTCTGCATGAATCCCTGATATACAGATGAAGATAGCAGGTCTGGTCATCCTCTAGCATGGACTGAGTTCTACAGTGCCTGAATTGTATATGTGTTCTTCTGCTCAGATGCTTGGGATCCAATGGTTGTTGAGGTAACAAAAATAAATTTCCTCTTTGCATTTCATTTGTGGTTCCATTGTTGTTCCTGTGTCCTGCCTGTGCTGGTTCACATCCTGGGGAGTGTCTCAAACCTGTTCTCCTGCTATGTGGTGGAGACATATTCTCCAGAAAACATATTCAGGAATGAAAAATCCTCAGAATGACATTCTGTTAATAAAGACAGTTTGCACCAGAGATATATATCTTTAGGTAGGTTTCATTCTCATTAACTCAGATATCTGAAGCTAATGTCTGTATTGTAGTTGACAAAACTCCCTGCATATTAATGGAAAGAAGACCTTTCGGAGGTTGTGACAACCCATTTTTAGAGAGATATTTAAGGCAATATAAGTCATCTTCTGACAGTGCCTGTATTGAGAGTATAACTGTAGACCAGATAATTATCCTATGGTTCTTTACAGTAATTGAGGTAAAAACCTATATTAAATGTTTAGCCATCTAAACAAGTGTCCTAGTGTTTGTCTTACTGTTTATCTTGGTATCAATAAGTACTTAATTACTTTTGATGATATAGAACTGATTCAGAGAAATCTGTTCAGAAGAAAAGAGCAATGCAGAACAAACCCCTTGTTTTGCCTTCTTGCATGTGTGTTAGAATTGTCTTGTTAGGAAAATCCAATTTCAGGTCTTCTGCAGATGGTATCCTGTGGCAATGGATCTATGGAAAAAGTCCTGCCAAAAATGGACTGGTGAATCAGAAGTTTTTGATGTTGTTTAAACTCATGTTAAGGGGGCTCTTTGCAGAGTCACTGCTTTTCCCTATACCTCCCCTGTAACCCCCTATCTCTCAGGTAGGAGTGTCCTGGGAAGATGTCCCACGGTGCTCCCATTGGTCCTTTGTTAACCCCTTCCTTATTGGCTGTAAACTCCTTACCTTGATTGTGACCCCTCACCTGTGATTGGTCCCCAAGGGCTATATAAGCCCCCTCCTACAATAAACTCTCTCTTTCGTCCTCTCTCCCCTGGTGGTCCGGTGAGTTCTCCATTGGGGGGTCTCAGGGCCACGTGGTGGGGGGCAGGGTGGAAGGGCATAATCCTTCCAAGTAATGGACTGAAACGAGGCCTGAAGGATCTCCCCCATCCCACTCATCTACCGTGAGTATCCATGTGTCATCTTGACACATCTTGAGGAAAACACCTGAACTTGGACATCTATGCAATATACAAATCTGAGTTTTTAAGTTCCCAGGAGACTTAAATAAATGATTCTTTTTTGTGTCTGCAGGATCTAGAGAAATAGATTATAAACTACTATGGACAGAGGCTGTAGAACCTTGGTACAGTTGAGTTACATATGAGGGATATAAGTACTGCCTGAGAGCAAAGGAATAATTCTGATGCTGCACAACAACTATTTCTATTTGTTCAGATTTAATTTCTGATTTGAGAGTTAAGGGTAACATATAATGCCACATTCAACACAGCATTTCAGATGTGATAAGTGACAGCAGACAGTGATATAATGCCACATTCAACACAGCATTTCAGATGTGATAAGTGACAGCAGACAGTGATCTTGTCTGAGTTCAGAACATGTTCTCATACTAAATTTTAGGTAACTGTTCCTGCTGTTGTTTTCCCATAATTTTAATTTTGGCCAAGAATAACACCATGAACAACCAGAATAAATTATTCTTTTAAGTGCTAATTCTTGCAATAATGTAAAATATCATCTGATATAGAATACTATTGGGCACACAGGGTAGTTTTGGCAAAGGAGACAAAACTAATCTTGGAAATAGCAAACAGGTCACACTAAAATGGAAGGTTGTTATCAGTGGTAAAGGATAGTTTGCTTTTTCCCCAGAAAGTAATTCCTGCCTTATGTTTTACTTACATATTCATTTTTAGTTCATAATAGAATAATAAAAGTGGAAAATTTTAATTCAAAAAATATTAAATATTTAATGATATAATCAAAGCATCAAGTTCAGCAGGAAAATCAAGAAAATGGAACAACAGAGGAATTTTTAGTGTGTTTTGAAACTAGTTTTACTTACTGTTTACAAATCACCTGATTTTTAGAAAAAAAAGATTGTTTTTTCATTCAGTTGTTTTCAGTTAAACATGAAATATTTTTCTAGCACAAACAGGAGCAAAGGACTTTATTTGGTTATGAAGTTATGTGCCCTGATTTCCCCGTTGCACACTTCTGAGGGATATTATTTTAAGATTTACCTTTGTTCTCCCTACCAGCTTAACTTTTCTCTGCTTAGAAACATAAAAATTGTAAAGTTTAACATGTTTTTATGCAGAAATATATTTAGCAGATAATTAGATACTATTTGACAAGAATTTCCACTCTGAAGCTGTGCTATTAGAACAGCAAGATTTCATTTGGTTAAACCACATCACTGCTACTACAAAGGTCAGAGTAGAGCAAAACATCTCTTCTATTGCTCCACACTCCTGATACATCAGTCCATTAAAAAGCTGACATGAAGAAGAATGCTGTTTTTCTGTTATGGACTTCTATGGACATCCATGGCTGGATGATGCTCAAGAGACCCTGCAACATTGGAAATCTATTTTTGCATCCCTATCTCCCCTTTTGTGCCTCCTTCAGTGTTCTGAGTTGGGTCTTCAGCTGTTGTAAAATCTTTATTTCAGATGCGAAATTTACTGTATTTGAGAAAACTTCTATTTCACCTACTCGATGATATGTATATCTCTAACCTTCTTCTCAAACCTCAGAGGAAAGAAATAATTTATATGCACATTCTGGAACTTAATACAAGGAAGAAACTAGGACTGCTGGTAGGTAAGGACTGCCCTACAAAAAGAGGTTTTGATTTCAGATGTCTGTTTGCATAAGGAGAGGGCTTGACTCTTTTGGAAACCCCTGTCACTTTGGAAAATGTGGCTAAGGATATATGGTTTCAGCTTTTCAGGAATTTATCACCTTCTCTTATTTGGTTTTGTATGTACACGGAATATTGTGAATGTCTATACCTGGTTTTATTACATTTTGACTCTGGAGTTACTGGCTTCTCTGTGTTTTAACTTTATTTTCTGGTTAGTATAAAAACATCAGAGAAGACATTTGATTATTTCTTTTCTTTTTTCACTATTTGAGTAGCTAGAATTTACAGATGAATTTAAAGTACAATTTCAATAAAAAAATTTTATTGCTTTTTCTTTGCCAAACGGCTGTAGCTGAACAAAATACATGTAGCATATGAAATACACTCCTCAATGATATTAGACTCCAAACTACCTCATGATTTGAAGAGCAAATCCCAGCACATAGCTTCTTCATTGAAGGAAAAGTAGATCTTTCTCTGGATATTTTAACAGTCATATATTGAAAGTATGTGCCTTGCACTTCAGCAATCAATGATTCTGGGGGTCATAGTGAAGACAAAAAGGAAGGAATTTAAACATAGTTAAAGGGAGAATGCAAAGCACACAGCTTGCCTTGCATAAATGTTTTGGGAGAGAGTACAATTCTTTAATAAGAACATATCTTGAAAAGTGGCTTCTAAAATTATTTAGGTCTTCATTACTTATCAAGCAGATGCATTTTAAGTTTTACTTTGTTAGACTTGGCACAGGGTTGTTTACATTGGCTTAAATGCAGTCTTTAGTTAATAATGGCAAGATCCTTCTCTGCACTACTGAAAGAGATGTGCAGCTAACTTGGCACTCTGATGTATAAATGAGACTAAATGAAAAGACAATAAACTTTACAATTTCTATAGGATATATGTGGGTAGAAGGCAGTTGCATATGGTCATTTGGAAAGGAGATTTTAGTAATATGTAGGCATAAACTGAGGTAGCTTTCGTCATTATTATGTCTCTGATAAATACTATAATAAAGAATAAAGAACTCAAAATTTCACAGGGCCAAATTCAGATATGCAGCAGCTACATCTCCCGTGGCTGTTCTACACCTCAGGCACATCTCAAAAAATGCATAAAGCTGGTTTAAATGGCCCCTTAGGCTCATGATCACTCTTCTTCACTAGAAAAGCTGGAATTCTTTGATAATCTGGTCCACAAATTCTAGCTGTCATCTTTTACAACATCTCTTCAAATATTCTCTCATCTTTTCCTGTTTTTTACATGGTCATGTTAGAAATTTATTCTCCTTTCTCTTCTCTACATTTTGTCCTTTGTAACTGAATATACAGCAAATGTGCAATTGTGCTGTGTGAAAACTATCTCCTATAGTTATCACTGTAGGCTTTAAACCCTTTGTCTTTTCAGAATTATTTTTATGACAAATATGCATTATATATGTAATGATTTATCAACATGATATTATATCCTTCTGAACAGGAGTTTGAAGAATCTGGACGAGAGAATTCCTCTAGGAAATAGAAAAGAAAAAAGAAAAAAGAAAAAAGAAAAAAGAAAAAAGAAAAAAGAAAAAAAGAAAAAAAGAAAACGTTTTGGTCAGTTCTCTCCGTAGATTTATTCTTTCATAAAATCAGAGCACTATGCCTCTCTTAGAGTGTGGTATCACTTTGATTCTTCGTGTATGTAGACTGACTTATCACCGTAACACAGCAATTCTTAGATTAGGGAATGAACGGAACCTTCTGCAACAGTCACACTATCACCAACCTGTGTGAAATCCCACTCTTTCTCCATTTCCCTCTGATTGTCAGTGTCAAATACCATCAATGAATTGGCTAACTCTTAATTCATTTAACATGCTCCATGGGGATTAGGTCATAGTTATCATATTTGCTTGGCAATGAGTGAGATTCCTTACAGAATCCAAAATATATGACAATTTGTATACCACATTTGAAGTCTTCTTAAAGAAAGACAAAAAATCAGTTAACAATGTTCAGTAGAATAAATTACATGGCTTTAATTCTTTACTAATTAAATAATATGTAGTGTAGTGTATTGTTTTGCAACAGCTGATATCTTCCTATTTGCTGACACAGGTTATCTTGTTTCTTTTTTAAAGTGTTAATCCAGCATTAGCTTCCTTCTCATTCTATGAGTTTCCCAGTCCTATAACACTAACTAAAAATCAGTGTTAGTGAGCTGCTGTGCTCCTCAGCCAGCACTTTCAGAATACTTGTAGGTAGGTTACAAAATTTTCTGATTTTGGAAGTACTGTTAGAGATGCTGTTTAAAATGTCCCTTAGACATTGTTAGGATATAAATGATTTCATCATTTTCATTGGTATATGCTTATTTCATATCTCAGTATTTTTCCCATTTACCAGACAGTTTATGAAAAAAATTATGTACATATAAATATTTAAGTCTATATCCATATGTCTATCTATATACATATATGTTGATATAGATATATTTATATATGCATATTTATATATGTATATATATCAAAATGCATGTAATCTGCATGTATACATGTAAATAAGCTTAAAGATAAAGTCAATGTATTACATGCAAATATATAGTTGCTTTCATATTAAATTTTGCATAGTGTATATTTCGTATCTTATTGCTCTTCAAGAAACTTCTGATCTTAATTTTTGTTCACTGTTAACATTTTCTTCATTTATTGAATATCTTGATATCAAAATCTTCTTTATCAATGACATATAAAGAAAAATTTACCAAAAGATCATTTACAAATGAACATTAGAAATCATAGCAACAGTGGTGAAGGTCATCAAATGAATTATCTTCAACAATTTCTAAATATTTTTTGAAACTTTTATACTCTTGCTCTTATTTTAACATACTTCTTGACTTCATGTTACTATTAAACAAATTCATATCTACTATAATAATATAAATGTTCAAGTGTAACAGATTTTGAGGTTAAGATAAAGCAATTTAATTTAAAAAATACATAGCGTAAGGTTTTTAAACCCATCTAACCATGTGTAGACAGAAAACACTTTGTATCTCCAAAACACTGAGTTTTCTAAAGCAATCTGTGAGAACTTGGTGAAGTTATACAAATCTTAGTACTTTTTTGAGTATATTCTTGATAGATTCAAGCCATAAAAAGGTTCCTTTTGTGCTTAAAAGCAGAATTTGAGTTAATAAAAATCCCTCAAGAAGACTTTTTGTTTTGGAATACTGTCTTTTCTTTTAAAGTATTATTAATTTTTCATAGGAAAATCCTTCCTTCTTTTGCTGTTAATGTCTTGGTAGGAATTAATATCCTTGCTTTCCAAATGAGAGGTGTGATCTACAGTCTGATGTCCTAGACATCTAAAGGAACTTGGCAAAGTTTTTACATTCAAGAAATAATTGAAGAAGCCGTAAGTTATGTCACCTCCTTCACATTAGGTAAAGATCAGTGATGCAGTATAATGCCAGCCAAGCATTTTCACTGAGTGACAGGTGACAACAGCGGCATAACAAAAAATATCTTGGCAAATGCACAATAATGAAATATGTGGAAAAACTCTAAATTACTACCTTTCTAGGTAATGTAATTAGTTAGGTACTTATTGTGAATATTTTCATCAGGATGAAAAGATTAAACTGTGGCTCAATTAACTTTTCTGAGTGATAAGCAATTAAGCTGGTTATCAATAAATATCTTGACCCTATTTGACATATGATATGTTATGTAATGTGAATGAGTTTAGTCCAACATGTCATGTGTTACAGATTGCACATATGGCATTTGTTTTCTTCTCCACATAAACCCTCTGCTACAATGAAAGTATTTGTTCCCAAGGATTATTAATCCTTTCCTTTTCAAATAAAGCAGAAAAAATGAGGGTAGGGGGGAGAAAGAAGAAAAGAAAAATACTATTTCTGCCTTCCAAACCTGATGCAGTGTGCTTGGTAACAAAGCTAAGGGTTAAAGATATGGCAAGTAGAATCTTATTTGAAAAATAAGGTGATAGCTAATGCAGTGTAAATATAATTTACTGAGAGTGTTAAAGTACTTTAGGATTTCACAAAATAGCACCTAGAGAACTAATACTAAAATGAACTCTGGTGAAGCTTTCTTAATTAGGACAGGCAAAGGCAGTTCTCTCTCCTTCTGTTTTAACACATAATTTGTTTGATGAAAGACTCCCAAATTATAAATCAGTCTGGGTAAAGCTAGATTCACTGGAAAATCTATGCTGAATTTGACTAATTAGTTCAGCTTAATAAAAAGGAAAAATTCCACTTTAACTAGTTAGTCAAGTGCTTAAAAAATTGGTTTCTAGGAAGTAGGAGACACAGATTCAGGTCTCTGCTCCATTATGGTTCAGCGAATGGATTTGATTTGAGGTTCTCCATATCTTAATTGAAGATATTTAGGGGGTTTTTTTGAGCACATGCCCACTCTAAAGTAGATTCCATATGTTTTTATTCTTTTTTCTCTATTTATTGGATTCTATTTTAGATTACGATTAACTTACAGTAATATGTTGAAACCTTCCTGTAGGTGTCTACAGATGTGCTTAAGCTCTTGCCATTGTCCATGGAGACAGTACTCAGCTGGAGCGCCCTCTGAAACACTATGAGGTATCTAAATGTGAGGACAGAATACCCTTTTTGCCCAGAAGATTTTGTTACAAGGAGACAGTTTTTGCTTAGGAAGGCTTTCTGCCTAAAAGGTAACTCTTTCTCAAAGGCCTTTTCAATGCTTTCTCCCCCCACTCCTGCATAGCAAGAGAAGTTCTCAGCCTTTCTCTCTCCTACCCTGGAGAGGGATAGCCCTAACATACATGTACAGAGGCCTTGAGAAGGTGGGGGAGGAACAGAGAGGATAAAGAGGTCCTTAGAGGACAGGAACTTGCCTTTTTCTCCCTTGGGCCTGGTGTATAAACTGCAGTCAGGTGTTTCGTAGGTTTCTCATGTTCTGGCCTTCTAAATAAACTTCTTGAATTCTTTCCACCGCCTTGGCATTTCTGGGGATAACTGCATGTCTTACTTAACACTAACACATCTACATGAGATTAACAGATAACAATTTAGGCTTTATGACAACCTATGACTCTTTGCAATGGATCACAGAATCATAGGATGGCTTGAGTTGGAAGGGACCTTGAAGATCATCGGTAGGAATTGGGTTTCAGAATAGATGCCGTACAGCACTCTGGGAGGTGTAGTTCTATGTACTCCCATGCACACGGGCAGTAAGCTAACCCATGGTGATTGCTCAAGTGAGTCACATGTTACTTTAAACCCATGCAAATATAAGGTAGTGTTTAGATTTGAATAGAGGATTTTGCCTCAGCACCCCCCAAGGAGCTGGCCGGTCCATGTTATTTATTTATGTATTACAATAATGCACAATAATCATCTAGTTCCAAACCTCCTGCTTGGGTCAGGACACCTTCCACTAGACTAGGCTGCTCATAGCTTCATCCAACCTGGCCTTAAACACTTATGGGGATGGGGCATCCACAACTTCACTGGTTAACCTGTTCTACTGGATGATGAAGTTGAGGAACACACTCCATTTGGTGCCTACAATGCCTCAACATGATTATGTGGGCAATATGTTGTTGCCTGGGCCACGCCGGATGGAGGGGCAGGCCCCCGGCTGCACCAGCCACGCCGGGCAGGCTCCTGGCGGCCACCCCGGAGGAGGGGAGTAGAGAGGAGGAACTTTGGAGTGCACAAAGGTTTACCAGTCCAATTTGGGGGAGGGGAAGGGGAGGGGGTCTGATGGGCCATCCCGGAGGAGGGGAGAAGAGAGGAGGATCTTCGGAATGCACAGACGTTTGCCAGTCCAATTTAGGGGTGGGGGAGGGGGTCTGACGGGCCGTGCGGTCTCAGTGGGGAGGAAGCCTGTGTATCCCTATGAGGTTGCAAGCTATGCTGGCAATGGTACATGCCGTCGGCAGGGTCTCCCATGACAGACAGGTCAAAACCAAAGGGTCAGATATAATATGTCCATGGTCAGGATGGGCTCGTTAGCCTTCTGGCAACCATCCTAGGAGAAGGACAACTCTAATCCCAAACCTGGGCAGATGGAGCTTGCTTAGCCCTGTAAGGCCATCCATCTAAGAGAAGGTCACTCTAATTAAACCTACGTCCTGACGACCTCGCTGCCATCATCCAAGCTCGCTCAGCCCTGGCAGATGAACCTCAGGATTAAAGAGTGGGTTCAGTTCTGCGCATACTGTGTCTCACCTAAAAAATCCACTGCGCAGGCTTGAAGGCTTTACCCACATTCACAAAGCCCCGTAGCGACAGGCGAGGGTCGAAACAGCAGGTGAAAGGTGCACTGGAAGCCTCAGACCCAACCCTGCATGCAGGCGGTTCAGGATATTGGTCATTTGAGACTGACCGGAGATGACAGTCTCTTGGGGTAGCACCCTGAACAACCAAGCAGCCTTTTCAAGGACAGCACTGATTGCTCCACTCAGAGAGGGGCCTAGAAAAGGTGGCCTAAACAAAGCTCATCTCCACCTTCACCCGGTTGGTTAACTGTAGCCAACGGGTATCTTCTTCCAATGCGGTCACACAAAGATCAAAAGACAAAGGCACGCACCTGCCTCCAAAGGTGTACCTAAATTAACTCTGGCATGCTGGAACATCAGAACCATGCTCGATTCTGCGGATAGTGGACATCCTGAGTGTCGGTCTACCCTAATTGACCATGAACTGGCTCATCTCAACATTGACATTTCTGCTCTCAGTGAAGTTCGCCTTCACGAGGAAGGCAGCCTTAGAGAACAGGGTGCCGGTTACACACTCTTTTGGTCAGGTAAGCCCAGAACCGAAAGGCATCTTTCAGGAGTTGGCTTCATGATTAAAAACTCTATTGTTCCTAAACTCGAAAATCTGCCGACAGGTCATTCTGATTGCATTATCTCCCTATGCCTTCCACTCCACAACAAGCAACACTTTGTCCTCTTTAGTATATATGCCCCAACTCTCCAAGCTGACCCTGCTGAAAAAGATAAATTTTACACTGACCTGCACCACCTTACCCAAAAGGTGCCCGCAGATGATAAGATCATTATCCTTGATGATTTCAACACCAGAGTAGGAAAGAATTTTGAAGCATGGAAAGGAATATTAGGCAAGCATGGTGTTGGAAACTGCAACGATAATGGTCGACTTCTGCTAGAGTTTTGTGCAGACCAACAGCTCACCATCACCAGCACTATCTTTCAGCAGAAAAATCGTCTGAAAACAACCTGGATGCACTCCAGATCTAAGCATTGGCACCTCATCGATTATGTCTTGGTGCGACGGAGAGATGTCTGCAATGTCCACCACACGTGTGATGCCCAGTCCAGAATGCCAAACAGACCATCGACTTGTGCACTGTAAACTCAACTTCAATCTTAAATTCAAACCTAAAAGGGGCAGTATCCCAAGGAGAAGACTCCAAGTTAACAATCTCCAATCAGTCACAGTGAGAGACAGATTCCAGGCAAACCTTCAAACTAGGTTCGAAAACCATTCCATGGATTCTACAGATTCCTCTCCTGAAACAATTTGGCAACATATTAAAAACAGCATCCTGAAGAATTTTTAGGGTTCTCCTTCAAGAGGAACAAGGACTGGTTTGATGAAAACAATCAAGAGATCCAGGAATTGCTGAGGAAGAAGAGAACCGCTCACCAAGCACACCTTGCACTGAAGAAAACACAAGAAAAACAGCCTTTCGTCTTGCATGCAGCAAACTCCAACAGAAACTCCATGACATCCAGAAAAAGTGGTAGATCAATCTAGTTGAAAAAACACAATAATGTGCAGACACGGCTGATCACAAAGGATTCTATGAGGCCCTGAAAATAGCATATGGGCCTACATACCAAGTCCAAAGCCCTCTACTCAGCGCAGATGGTCAAACGCTTCTAACAGATAAAACCTCCATTCTGAATCGATGGTCTGAACTCTTTCAGACTCTTTCAGTACCAACCATGTAGTCCAAGATACAGCAATTCAGTCCATCACGCAACAACTGGTGAAGTACGAATTGGATACTGCTCCCACTTTAGGAGAAACCCTCAAGGCCATTCAGCAGGTGAAAATCGGCAAGGCAGCTGGGGTTGATGGAATTCCACCCGAAGTCTGGAAACATGGGGGCCTTGCACTCCATGCCAAATTTCACGAGTTTGTGGTGCGCTGTTGGGAACTAGACGAACTATGATCAGACCTTCGAGATGCAGTCACCATCACCTTGTATAAGAAGAAAGGAATTATATCAGACTGCTCAAATTACTGTGGCATTACTCTGCTCTCCATTGCTGGCAAAATCCTGGCAAGAATATTCTTGAATAGACTAATACCCACCATAGCAGAAGGAATTCTACCTGAATCTCAGTGTGGTTTCAGAGCCAACAGGAGTACCACAGACATGGTATTTGTTCTCAGACAATTGCAAGAGAAGTGTAGGGAACAGAACAAAGGTCTCTATGTAACCTTTGTCGACCTCACCAAGGCTTTCGATACTGTGAGCAGAAAAGGTCTATGGCAGATTTTGGAAGGTTCAGGTTGTCCCCCCAAGTTCCTTAAAATGATCATCTCACTCCACGAGGATCAGCACGGCCAAGTCAGATATGGCAACACACTTTCTGAGCCCTTTCTAATAAAGAATGGTGTGAAACAAGGCTGCGTTCTCGCTCCTACCATATTCACAGTCTTTTTCAGCATGATGCTCCAAAGGGCCACGGCAGACCTCGATGATACTGTACTGATGGAAGCCTATTCAACCTGAGGCGACTGAAGGCCCACACCAAGACCTTAAACCACCTTGTCCGGGAGCTGCTTTATGCTGCTGACACTGCCCTTGTTGCCCACACAGAAGCAGCCCTGCAGCGTTTAACATCCTGCTTTGCTGAGGCTGCTGAGCTCTTTGGGCTGGAAGTCAGCTTAAAGAAGACTGAAGTTCTCCATCAACCTGCACCTCAGGAAGTCCTCCATCAACCCCACGTCACCATTGGCCAATCAGAACTCAAATCAGTCCAGCAGTTTAATTACCTAGGCAGCCTCATCTCCTCAGATGGTAAGATTGATGGGGAGATAGACAAAAGGTTAGCAAAGGCATATAGTGCTTTTGGAAAGCTTCATAAAAGAGTTTGGCGAAATAAACATCTGTAGAAAAGTACCAAGATCAGTGTTTACAGAGCCATAGTGCTGTCTACTCTTTTATATGGTTCCAAATCATGGGTCATCTACTGCCATCACCTGTGTCTCCTAGAACGCTTCCATCAATGCTGCCTCCGTACAATCCTAAACATCCACTGGTCAGATTATGTGACCAATACGTCTGTTCTAGAACAAGCAGCAGTTACAAGTGTTGAGGCCATGTTACTGAGAACACAGTTGCATTGGGCAGGGCATGTCTCCAGGATGAAGGACCACCACCTCCCTAAGATCCTGCTTTATGGTGAACTTGCCACTGGCTGCCGCAAGAGAGGAGCCCTGAAGAAAAGATACAAGGACTCCCTGAAACAACATCTCAGCCTCGGGCATATTGATCACCATAACTGGTCTACTCTGGCCTCCAGTCGGGAGGCCTGGAGACACACTATCTATAACGCTGATGATGCTTTTGAGAAAGCTCAGAGGATCACCCTTGAGGAGAAAAGACAACGCAGAAAGAATCGTGCCTTGCAGAATATACCATCTAAGGAGTCTTTCTGTTGTGCCTTTTGCAACCGGACATGCCTCTCTCGTATTGGCCTTTTTAGCCACCAACGCGCTTGCAAGAAACGTGGGTAGAGCCCTTCCCAAACCTTCGTTCGCGAAGCCTAGCCATGATGATGATGATGAAGGACTGCATTGCAAGTTGAAGAGGTTGAAGCAAGCAGTTTGATGGTACTTCCTACTTGCTTGTACCAAGCACAAAATAAATTAGCCATATCAAAGATATGAACATTGTCAAATAACCCTAGTGTAAATATGTTTCAAGTGCTGACTCAACACCAGATTTGTCAATGAAAAGTCAGTCTTCTTCAAGAACAAATATCTAAAAGAACGTTATTTTATTTCAGTTTGGCAAACCACTGAAGTGAGGGGTTATTTAGCCTGCATTTTCCCACATACAGTTGTTAAATAGTTTTTGGAAGGTTGTTTTTTGAGGTAGTGAATAAGGCACGGACCCCATACCGACATGGTTAAGTGCCAGGGAAGAATTAACTTTAATAAACAAGGCAGCTGTTAAGCTACAGTGTTCAAATGAGTCACATGATCTTCCAACCAAGTATTGATTGAGCATGTGTGAGAACCTAGAAAACTACAACTGCCATAATTCCTTACTACATTCTTCCTGCCACAGTTTTTCTTGATGGTCCCAGCAGTCTTTACTGAGGCAGACAAGCACAATCACATTTTCAAAACTTTATATGACTGAAGGCACATATATTCCAATGAGATTCCCACTATAAAATACAGGGGAAAACTGCCTTGTGTTCTCTTTTTTTGAATGAATAAATGACAACACCTATAAACATCTTGAAATAACAAATTAGGAAAAATAGATTATTGTATAAAATATTCATGCAGTCCTTTCATGGGAAGACAAGTCAGTGATTTACAGAAATTAAAAGCAATTCATATTTCTGGATTAAAAAAAAAGATAAACCTATACATTTACTCTATAAATGCTTCAATATAGAAAACTGCATCACTGCCCTTTCAAGAAAAAGTTTGAGAGATATGTAAGATAACTATGTGCTATAAGAAATAACCAGATCTAAAAAAATTGCTTCAAGCTACATTGTAATGAACCAAAATCTGAAGGCCAAAAGTAGTAGCTCTTTACTCATGATGTCATAGGAAATAAGAAGAATTTTGGTTACACTTGAATGTCTGTGTCTTTCATGTTGGAAATCCACTAGCTTACTACATTAATACATTAATCTGAAAATGGAAAAACTGCTAGAAGTATATACAAGAGAGAGGCAAACTTTTGAAATTAAATGATGCATAGCTGCTAAACAAAATTTAACTATTCATAATAAGAATTGCAAAAAAAACCTCCAAATGTGACTTTCTAGTAAATTTAGTTAGAATAGTGACAAAAAGAAAGACATGAAGCTCTTCTAACTCTCTTTTATTATTATTACTATTATTTTGTGTCAATAAGAAGCGGTCTAGCAAAACTTTCATTATTTTTTACAGAATCAAGATTTCATAGTGTCTTCCAGTATTTCACGCAGAATAGAGCTCAGTGCAAAGAAAGTCACCTAATTTAGTAAGGGATAGGACAGATGGTTCACTCTAACAATCTCTCTGAAAATAATCTGTAAAGTCTTTATATTTTAGTTCTGTTTGTCTGAGCATTAAAGAAAATAAGGTCACATTAAAGTCTTTCTAAGTATCACAACCTGAATCAGATTAATAGCTTCAATTTTGCCAGTTTTAGGATGAAGAGAGCAGTTATAGCAGTTCTTTGGAGATCCATAAGACGATCCTCTTGGCTAGATGAAAATGTTATTTGTGGCTTGTTGAAAAAGCTAGAACATTTCTGAAGTAACAAAGCCTTTTAGATTTTCTGTTAGATATTGTTTTGATCCTTTAGATTGACATAGGTGGATGGAATGGTTAATGGAAAAGCCTAAGGAGTAACTGAAGTCTCTTATAATACGGGCAGCATTATAGGCAGTTCATAAATGAATACTTGAGTCGAGGTTTTTATGCCCGTATTTGTGCATATCCATATATTTACTGGTGTTCACAGGTCTATGAACATTATCCAACTTCTGAATAGCTTTTTTAACAAACAACAAAAAACCTATGCATTTAATTTAGCCACTTGTGTAATAATAGTTTCAAATGTTCCTCTATTAGCTAACCATCCAGTTATGGATTTTTTAGACTAATGGGAGATGAAATATCAAAAGTCATGATCATTGCTTAAATATTGGATATTTTTTTGGCTTTAGCAAAGAAAATGTCACAAGATTAGCTATACCTCTCCATCATCCAAAATCACTTGATTTACACTTTTGAACATTTATTTATGTCTTGGATGAGTTATAAATTATAATTGAGCATCCTTTTGATGAAAAAACATTTTTGTTCCTTCATAGTTTCTCTACAGTACCTTGTTGCACAAATCTCCCTCCTAATAAAAGGAAAGGAGAAGAAATTAAAATCTGAGAGGGAAGCACAGGAAATGTTCTTCTACAGTCTTATTAACCAAAACATAGACAAAATAACACTGGTTATCATAATAAATTGTAACTCTCTCATTTTATCTGGTGATATGCATTCAGGTAAAACAATGTCTAAAGTCTAAAACAAGTTTTAAAGTCTTTTTTTCAACATTCTGTAGTTTAAGTCAGAACATCCTAGTGCTGCTGTGGATTTCAGAATTTCTTCCTGCCTTAGAATTTCAAAATTTTGCAGAAAAGATCTGAAGTATAACATTATGTCATTTTGTTAACGTCTAAAACAGTATTAGATTAGAGAAAAGACCCATCTGGTGTCTGATACACAGAAACCACTAGTGGAGAATCCCAGAGAACCCACTACATGAACATAAATAAAGATTTTCTTAGAGCTTATAGGAATTTATGCTTCAGATATTTCCTGGTCCAGAGGAAGTGTCCTTGGATATATCTTTCAGCAGATTTTTCTTGAATTAAGTTATTTGGTTAAAACCACTACCCATATAAACATTTGATAAATACAAGGTAAAAGAAAATAATGCAGTGTCTCTGTATGATGCGGATAGAGTTTTTCTCTCTCTGTATCTACCTGAAATAGATAATTTTTGTGTTTGGGAGCACCACAGAAAAAGAAAAGGATAAAAATAAAATAAACGGCCATACAACCAAGCCCTTTTTCAACAACAGGATATAATGGACAAGTACCAGTCATTCAGGTTTAGTATCCAGCATATTCACAAAGAAAAATTAAGATTAAAGAATAATGTTTCAGGGAAGTATATATAAAAAAAGATATTTCTGTAAGCAGTTAGATAATAAGGCAAAAAAAAAAAAAGGAGTAGTTCAAAGTTCTTGTCTATACATCTCAGAGGAACAGTCCCACACACATAACTTCACAGAAACTGTGGATTCCGTATTAATCTCATTCTTCAGTGTTAGGCAAACTGTTGAGATGAAAGGCTACTATCTTGTACAATATGCATGATTTACCTATATGCTAAATTTCTGCAGGTTTTATTGGGTTTTTTATTCATTTTTCAAACAATTACTTTAATAGAAATATTTACAATTCAAATTTCTCTTTTCATCATTTTTTAACTTTAGGGTGAATTTTATCAACGTGCAAATCAATAATTCAGAACTTGCTAGAGAATGAAATAAGGATTTGATAAACAAGCAAAAATAAGGTATCTTCTGGATACAGGCAGCTTTTTCTCAGCGTTAAGCTCCTATGAATATCACAATAACTTGAAATAGCACTTTAAAAGATTAATTCCATTTGCTATTGTTCTTGCAGCTTATGCTTTTCTCTATGCATCTAAATTATTTTTGAGATCTATTTTCTGTTTAGGATGGTGTTTTCTTTCTAACTAAGGCTGTTAAAAATAGAATCACGGAGCTAATTGTCAGATATTTCAAAGTGAACAGATGATTGCAGAAGCAGATGAATGTGTCATGAACTTTCCAAAAAGGCTTGTCCACTTAGCCATCAATGGAATGGATGAAAGGTACTCAGAAATCAGCCTGTAGCTGGACTAATCACATTGAACTCTGATCTCCTAAAGGGAAGATGTCTGTACTCACTGATGAAGCACAAGTGTCTCACATCAGTGGGACGATTTACCATTTTGAAAGGCTTCTTATTATGAAATGAGTCACTTCAAAATTGTACTGTACCCTTTATTCTCTTTACTCTTGACTGTCTTCAGTTGTCTAAACATAAGTGTCAGGTGACATGTCAAATCTGCTGGGCTAGCCAAAATGTTCATAGGGAGACAGAAGGAGAGCTTTGAGAGGCACCTTTCTGCAGAGACAGATGGAAGCCAGCAGAAATATGTTACTTGAACTCAAAAGGCTTTAGGCACTTAAGGTATCAGAATATTCACTTTCACAGAGGGATTCAACTCCAGACTACAGGCAGCTTTGGCTACTGTTTCTGAGCTCCTGCTGTAGTCAAATGATCCACAAACAACAAATAAGACTTGATTCAGTTACTTTTATATGGGCATCTATTGTAATTTGAAATGTCTAGTGGTATTCCGACTGTTCTCTAGATGCATGGATGTTTCATGTGTCTTTTCCAGGGTCTTTGGGAGTCTTGAATATACTAGCACTGCTGAAGACTTAGTTCAGTTGGTTGAGTCTGTCCTAACAAACACACTACTCTAAGACGCCTTTAAGCATGAACTCAGACTTAAAAAGTATATTTAAACACTCCCATAGCTTCAATTGTAGTAACTTAGTGCTCAGTATTTATGAAAATGGGAAAAAAATAGCACAATCATGACAATAAATTAATAATTATTTTAATAATACTCAGTCACATTTTGTCAGTATATAAAGTGTAGTATTTTAATTTCTTAAGGCCAAATCAGCAAAATTTGTCTTAAATACCTTCATGACAAACTCTTTTCCAAATATTCTGCTAACTATTTCTGAATATTGGCATTTCTTTAGGAAAATTTACATGTTGTTTTGCAGGCAGATACAGGCTTTTCTTTCTGAGTTTCAAGGCAGATTCTAGGTGGTTCCCAGACTGGGTAAGTGCAGTTAATAGGTCTATAGAATAATGTAGAAAGTCATGAGGAGGCTCATAAAATTTACTTCAGAGGTGGCAGAGACCTCAATGATTATGATGGCTTAGTCCATTAATAATGTCTATTTGACACTATTATTTCTATATTTCAGTCTGACCAAAACTTCCACCCTTGCATGACTGCTTGCTTTTCTCTACAAACACAATCAAAATTTTTAGACATCCACTTCCAGACACAAAAAATGAATGAGATCTTGCTTTACTTTTTTTTTCTTGTCTGTAAAATAGTTTTTCAACAGATGACTGCATTGCAGCAATTGGAAGCTGTAAATATTTTCGTTTATTTGAAAAAAAAGGTTTTGCACAAATTTATTTGTGTCTTATTAACATTTTAAGAAACCTTATGCACCTTATTATGTTACCATGAAAAATGAAATATTTGAAAAACGGCACAACAGTTTTGTCAAAAACTAAAAGCAAAGCAAAACTACATTCACAAGTCCTTTCTCCTGAGCACTGATTGCACAGAGCAACATGGAAAAAAATGCAGACAGATACATTTTTCTTTAATATGTCCATGGAATACATTGTGGTAGCAAGAAGTTTTTTCCATATTAATGTCGTGACTGAGCGGCAGTCCTCAGGACTTTCCCCTGTGATATTAGCTGAATAGCTGAGAGCAACAACATTGTTCAAGTGAAAAAAGGGAAAAAAAATTGAGGCTTATCCTTTGTTTTCTCAGTCTTTAAGAACGTTCTGAACGAAGACAAAGTGTGAAGAACAGAGACAATGATCATCTGAAGGAGGAGCAATACCTAAAGAAAGAATTACAAAGGATTTTTGAGTCATATTTCATTTCAATGTAACTTTGTTTTCTCTGTATGCCGTCTTTTCATCTGTATCAAAAAACAGAATTCAGTGACTCCAAAGGGAAAACAAAACAAAACAAAACAAAATAAAAACCTTCTCAAAAGCTGTCTGTAAAAATAACTGCTGTAATCCAAACTTTTGGTTAGTGCTCATGTAAGTACATTATGCAGCATATACCAAACATGCACAGTTCTAGAAAAGACCTTATCAACTTAAAAGTATCCTTTTATGCTCACATAGATTTTAAAAGAATGCCTGTCTTATGGAGTGCATTCCTGGAAGCAGCTGTACCCCTCAATATTCCCATTTGTTTTTCTTAAAGGAGGCACTCCACAGATGTGAAAGATTTTGTCTGAATTTATTTCACATACTGTGAAAAGAGAAAGTACAGGATCACATTTTTATCCCAATAGCCACATACACTAAACAACCGAACAGTAGTGGAGCATGTACATTGGAGAACATAACTTCCACCATTGTGAAATTCAAGTTATACTGAAAAACTAAAAGAGCATAATTCATAAATGCACACATAGAATATATTTGTCTACTTAGCACCTGCCAAAATCTAACTCCATTAGCATAGAATCCAGATGCCTTAATTATGCATTCTAAATTTTCTCTCCAAACAAATCCTTTCTATGGTGGTGTATATGTATATCAAAGGGTAAATTGAAACATTTGGTGTTATGAATCAAGTGTTCAAAAGTGTAAGACTGTACTGTTTAATCTAAATATGGGTAAATTTCTTCTTTTTTTTTGCTTTGTTTTAATTCTCATCTACTGTATGGGCTATTTCCCTTACTGTGAAGAGTTAGCACCACTGACTTTATAACTGCTCCTAAACTAGACATAGGCAAAATTCTGGTTCTGAACTTCTGACGTAGACATTAAGTGGATATACTACACCAAGAATCAGACCAAATATTTGGTAAATGTTCACATTTCTTGTGAAGGATGGAAATTTATAGGGTACCTTCTGAAACTGATGTTTTCATGAGTGGAGATAAATTTAGCTTTCAGCTGATGAGCCATAAAATAGAGAAACCAATATTACTTCTAATAATGTTATGCATAACAGTGGAATTAAAAACTGAACCCTTGATGCACCAAACAGAGCCGTTACCTGTTCTGCAGAAGAGTTCATGGACTGAGAAATACCTGTTTTAAAAACACTAGAACTTAAAATGCCTGTAAATTGCAAAGGTCTTGTTCTGAATTTTAGAATTTAGTTTACACTGAAGTATAATTTACTACTCTCTTACTTGTGTCCAGAGATGGAGGACATTATTACAGATTTATTATGGATTTTGGAAAGAGCTAGAGTGTGTCCCAGAGCGATGAAAACAACTGCTGACATTTGGCTGATGTAATTATTTTACTGTTTTTTGGATTTTATTTTATGCATTTTTCATGAATAATATGTTAATGCAGCTATAGTAATTTTTAAGTGCCATTTTAGGATTTAAAATGGAAGTAAAAAATTAAATAAAATAATTTATCCTTTTAAATTAGAAGTGCTTTCTTTTCTAAAAGTAATGAATTAACTGAATTTAAAAATGCCATGGAAGATGAAAGCTGGTTAAAGAACTCTAGGTATAGTCCCTTATTGGAGGAAGTTTTGTTGCTAAGCAGCAAAACCCACAGAGTGCTGGGTTCATAAAGTGCTGATTAATTAATATACTTAGTAGACAGTGAACAAAGCCATAAATTGCACTTGAAAGGCTATATTAAAGAACCAGGTGAAACATTTCAGGTAGCAGCTTCACTTTCACTTAAAACTGGAGCCTATGATCAGACTTCCATTTCTTCCAGTGGGGGTATAAAGCTGGACACTGCTGCAGGTTTTAGTCTAAATGTATCTGTGTTGGCAATCCAAGAGTTCTAGCACAGGAGCTAGCAGTGCTCATTGACAGAGCTTTAAACTAGCTTAGAAGGGGTAAGGGACAAAACCAGGCTTGCCAGTGATGAACAATGTGATGGTGTGAAGAAATCAGCGCTAATGGGATCCCTTGATCTGCTTCATGAGGTGTTGGCTACAATGTACCACACCTGAATGTTTCTACACCAATGCACATGGCAGGAGGAGCATACCAGAGGAGCACGAAGCTTTGACCCAGTCTGAGAGATTTGACATCATTGGCATAAGTGAAAACTGGTGGGATGAGTGTGAAACACTGGATTATTATATTGACTCAGAACAACTCAAGTGTATGTGTGGGGTGGGGAGGGACAGGTTGAATCTCACAGAGGTGAGGTAATGCCTTGTCCCACATGCCAGCCCATACGAGTATCCTGGGGCAGCCCTGGAGCAGCTGTTGGTCAAAGACAGCCCAGCAGCATGCCCACACCATGCCACCTGAAACCCCTAAGCCAGTCTCTGACTGGCTCACACAGTGGGAGCCCCTCACCCTGCTCCAGACCCCCAGAGCAGTCAGTGGGCCAGGAGTCCCACAAGGAGAGGTGGCCACAGGGGGCCAAAGCAATAAAAGGAGCAACATGTGCTCTCCATCTTTGCTTGAGACCTACTACCTGGCCACATGGAAGCTGGACTCTCATAGGACTGGTGGTAGCTATGATCTTATCTTTTTCTCTCTCTTTCTTTACTCCTTCTTCTTATCTCCTTTCTTAATATTTTAGGTAACTTGGGACTGAATTGGTTGGATTTTGCTAAGTTGTATGGGTTAGCATGTGCTAAGTCAATGCTTTGTGGGATGCTTTGTCTTCTAATAATTCAGCGGGTGAATTTTTGGAATTTTTTAAAGTAGAACTCCCTTGGTGAGCTCATAGCTTGAGAGTTGGGGTCTTATAATGAGTCCTGTGACTGGAGTCTGTTGTATGATTACAGGCTCTTCAAGATGGATAGGCAGGGCAGAAGAGGCAGAGGTGGCACTCTGTAATAGAAGGGTTAGAATGTATGGATCCCACGGTTGGCAATGGCACAGTTGAGAGCCTCTGGGTGAGAATCAAGGGGCAAACAAATAACACAGAATAACCAGAATGATGATGCCAACAAACTATTCTTGGAAGAACTAAGTGACACTTCCAAGTCAACTGCTTTGAGAGAAAGAGAGGAGAGAAAAATATAATAATCACCAAGAGGTCACGTGTTGTCAGGAGAGAAGGCTGAACTCCAATATGGAGCCTGTGTGTGCCTCTTTTATAGACTTTGGCTACTGTGGCCACTCTCCCAGGCAGGACATCTGGTTCACTGACCACTCAATATTCTCCTAGCTGAAGTGAGGGGTGCTGCAGCCAATCAGAGGCTCCAGGGGGTGTGGTGTGGGGGGTTACCAGGCAGGACTTCCTTGACTGACAACCCAGCCACATGTGCACTTCATGGGGTCAGCCATGTGCTTTCTGTGGGCAGGCCTAGCCATGTGCCTGCAGTCCTAGGCCTAGCCCTTCCCCATCACACACCTCCCCCCCACACAAGCAAGATGGTTGATTCGACCCATCAGTGAATTACAAATCCAGTCTCTAACAAGCAGAGATCTTTACTTGGAAATAAGGCAAAGAAGAAAGGTATTTGCCCAGTGGAAGCAAGGTCAAGTGACATGGGAAGACTACAGAGATGCTGCTTGCCACTGTAGGGAGAAAATTTGTACAGCCAAAGCTCCACTGGAGTTGAAGCTGGCCAGAAATGTGGGGGACAATAAAAAGAGTTTTTTCAAATATATCAATGGAAATAAGCAGTATAGAAATATCTTCGACCTGTTACAGGATGAGAATGGTCACCTCACAAGCAGAGACAAGGCAGATGTGTTTAATGCCTTCTTTGCCTCTGTCTTCAATATGATTAATGAACCAAGGGGGTCTCAGTGCCCTCAGCTGGAGGACCATGACTGCGAGAATGATCAACTCCCAGTCAACCCTGAAAATGTGCAGGATCTACTGCTCTAGCTGGATTCCCTACAAATCTATGGGACCTGATGGGATTCACCTCAGAATCCTCAGAGAGCTGGCTAATGTCACTACAAAACCTCTCTCAATGATTTTTGAGTGATCTTGGGAATCCAGAGAGCACCCAGCTGACTGGAAGCTAGCTAATGTTGTCCTGATTTTCAAGAAGGGTAAGAAGGAGGACCCTGGAAATTACAAGCCTGTAAGTTTCACTTTAGTGCCTTGTAAAATTATGAATAAGATTATTCTGGGAAGTATTGAAAAACAGCTGAAAGACAATGCTGTCTTCGGTCACAGACAGCACAGCTTCATAAGAGGAAAGTATGGTTTATCAAACCTAACTTTTGTTTCTGATAAGGTAACCCACCTAGTTGATCAAGGGAAGCCAGTTGATGTAATCATTTTGGATTTCAGTAAATCTTTTGACACTGTCTCTCACAGGACCCTTCTGGAAAAAATGTCCAGCACACAGTTGGATAAACACATCATGCGGTGGGTGAGCAATTCGATCATGGGTCAAGCACAGAGGGTAATAGTGAATGGAGTAACATCAGACTGGTGACCTGTCACTAGTGGGGTTCCACAGGGCTCCATCTTAGGCCCTGTGCTCTTCAACGTCTTTATAGATTACTTGGATGTAGGTCTGGAAGGGATACTAAGCAAATTTGCAGATGACACAAAACTGGGAGGAGCTGTTTGCCTCAAAGGCAGGGAGGCCCTGCAGAGAGACCTTGACAAATTAGAGGACTTGGTAATCACCAGCCATATGAAGTTCATGAAGTGAAAGTGCTGGATTCTTCACCTGGAATGGGTCAACCATGCATGTACAGACTAGGGAATGAGACACTGGAGGGCAGTGCCACAGAAAGGGACCTGGAGGTCCTGGTCAATGGCAAGTTGAATGTGAGTCAGCAGTGCCCTGGCAGCCAGGAGGGCCAACCGTGTCCTGGGGTGCATCAGGCAAAGCATCACTAGCTGGTTGAGGGAGGTGATTGTCCCACTCTGCTCTGCACTGGTGCAGCCTCAGTTTGAATATTGTGTGCAGTTTTGGGCACCACAATATAAGAAAGATGTTAAGCTATTGGAGACTGTCCAAAGGAGGGCAATGAAAATGGTGAAGGGCCTTGAGGGGAAGCCGTATGAGGAGTGACTGATGTCACTTGGTCTGTTCAACCTGGAGAAGAGAAGCCTGAGGGGAGATCTCATTGTAGTCTACAACTTCCTCATGAAAGGAAGAGGAGGGGCAGGCACTCATCTTTTCTCTCTGGTCACCAGTGACAGAACCCAAGGGAATGGCCTGAAGTTGTGGCAGTTGAGGTTTAGGTTGGATATCAGAAAAACGTTCTTCCCCCCAGAGGGTGGTTGGGTGCTGGAACAGGCTCCCCAGGGAAGTGGTCACAGCACCAAGCCTGACAGAGTTCAAGAGGCATTTGGATGATACTCTCAGGCACATGATGTGACTCTTGGTGAGGGTCCTGTGCAGGGCTAAGAGTTGGACTCAATGTTACTTGTGGGTCCCTTCCAATTCAGCATATTCTATGATTCTGTGATATAATGAAGACTTATTATTTTACTTTGAAAGATAAATTGGTTGATTTGAGTTGTGAGAAATGGATGATCACAAGAATTGCTAAGAATATAATTAATAATATTATACTTGCTTTCTGATTATAAATCAAATAAGAAAACTAAACAAAGGTTGCATTTTTATATATCTGTTTTATATTCCAGTCCTGAACTAAGCTGAGACTTCTGGAAAATAAGAGATGAAGGTCTTATATTGTAATTTAGTTGACTAATTACTCAAACATCATAGAAGCTTCAACCACTTAAATTGAGGGATCTTGAAAGATTAAAAAAAAATTAAATAAACTTTAGAAAAGTTTGGTGTTACAGTATCAAAAGGCACACAGGATCATGCAAAATCAATCAAGGAAGCCTTTTTAGAAGTCCTGTACAGAAGTGTGATTCTGCTAAAGCTTTGCAACACTGCAAGGTCCATAATGTCAGAAAACAGAAAATGGGAAAAAAAGGGAAACATACTAAACATAATTGTTAGTAGTCAGGGTAATTCAAAGAACAAACTGTGAGTAATCCAGAATGTTAAGAACATGGAAATAAACATGAACACCAAGAAACCTTTCCTGGATTGAGATGACGTGCTCAGGTATCTATGTCTGAAAAAGAAACCCAAACCCAAACCAAAAAACCACACCAAAAACCAAATAACTAACACAAAACCCCCAATCCAACCTAAAACTGCATAAAACCCAACTCTATGCGTAAAACCCGACTCTATGCACAAAGAAATGTTCTTACTGCAGCTAGACAGAATATGAGGTTTTGGAAAGGAGTCAGACCACCAATATTGGGGAAAAAAAATAATGAAAAAAAATAATAAAAAAGGTGACTTTCACACAGACTTTTCCTGTAGAAGACATAAATATCCAATCTGGGTAAGAGATCAGAAAATCAGGAACTAGCTTTTGTGATTGATCACCAAAAATGTACAAAATATCTATAGGTCCTCATTACAAAATCAATGTAGAAAGAAAAACATTTTCAACTATGGTAGTGGTCTTTGTAGTCTGCACTGAGTAAGTTTGAGAATACTGGCAGTTCATAACCTCTTGGGAAGTTTCAGAAATGGAACCAAACACCTGTTGAGCTAAGTGGATATAGTTTTATATTTTTCATTAAAGAATTAGACCCTGGGTGGTATTAGAGTGATATTCTGATTTGAGCTCAAAGAAGGAAGCATAAAATATACCTAAGAATTTTCAGAGAGCTAGAAGATGATGATGATGATAACAATAATAATAGTTATATCTTATATATGCCAATATATAATGTATCTTCTCAACCTTCACTGCATCTTACCATCCATTTCAATAGGCATTAACTTCAACATTTTTTACTTATGTTGTGTTGTTCAAAACAATGCAGAATTAAAATGAGCTTATGAGTGTAAATGTCTATGAGCTAAGTATTTACTATTTTTTTTATTTTATGTAATATCACAATTCTGTTTACTAAACCTTATAGATAAATTACCTTATTTTTCCATCTATATTTTTAATGTAAGTGTAAAATCTCTTCTGATTAATGAAAAAAATAGTCAATGTATTTTTAGGATTTGATTTTAGCTAAGCAATCTGAATTTCACATGAAAATCACGGACTATGTGAAACATGGTTCCTATTAATTAGTCACCTAATAAAGCAGTGTTTCTATAATTCAATTTTTTTCTTGACATTAAGATCTACTTGAAGTTCCATTTTGGGGAATGATTCTGGACATCAGAACAAGGATTTGTGAATGTCTGAGTGTATGAAGCTGAGAGAGTGCAATGCTCTGTGGAGATGAGTTTGGGATACAGTTCTTCTAGTGAAGTACTCTATCTGCATTCAAATACCTTTATTTTCCCATGACCAGAAAAAAAACCCAAACAGAACACTCTAACGCTGCTGTGTTGCATCTTGTATTTGAGTATGGATCTGTATCCTGCTGCTTTCTCTCCTTTATCTGATTCTATTACAGATTATGTTTCCTACTTGAGATATTTATTGGAGAAACCATGCTTGGCAATTGTCCGCTTTATATAATGGACTTTAGCATTCATAGACATTTGTGTCAAATGCATATGAATACATTCCTATAGGTGATTTGTTATATACCTAATTTTGCTAAACTTCCAAGAAGCTGGAAGACTAACTGACTAAAATCCTTCTGAAAATCAAATGCTATACGTAACATACTGTGGCAAAGTTATTTTTTATTTTTCATAAGTTATTTTCACTTGTTGGTCTAATGTAACAATTTTAATGGAGACGGGTGCAACAAAATTATCTTAAGGGAGCGAACGAAGAGTTCTGCAGCCACTAGAAGTTGTACTTTTTCTACTGTATCGAAATATCCTGAATAACATGCATTGGCTTAAAAATGAACCACAACATCATCTGAATTGGCTGTTTCCAACTTGGTAGAATTCTGTTTATTTTGTGCTTGAGAGACTTGGGAACTGAAGACCAGTGGTGGCAGGTAGGGAGGATTGCTGTGTGTGAAAGGCAAGTGTGAGATAAGCAAAGCTTCTGTTTCCTTTCACTGGAATCTATGTGCAGTTGCTTTGCCCTTTTGAAATAAACTTACACTGCTCAGTTCTACAAGCCTTACTCCTGCTGAGAAGCACTTAATAGTGAGAGGAGGCTCTTGGGTATCAATGAAACTACACAGAAGAACAGTACTACTCAAGCAGAGTAGGGCTGCAGAATAAAACCCACAAGAACAAATGCCAAAAGATGTGCTGTTAAAGCAATTAGAGCTGTAAGTAGGATAGCTCCCCTTCTGGGATTTCAGTGTGAAAACGAAGGTCTAATAACATTTGTTTTCATCATGTTGACTTGCTGAGCTGGTCACACGTAAAGTAGGAAATATATGATCCAAAAAAAAAAGGGAAGACTAACGATAAGGCTAGGAGAACATAATGGCTTATATTGCCCTGAAACCTCTCGGTGGAAGGGCAGTATTGACTGAATCAAGCAGTGTGCTCTCACTACAGTGCTAATATATAGTACAACTTTGTGACTGTCATTTATGAGATGAAAAATAAACTGCAGGTAAGATGATGCTTCCTTTCTGGGGTATATCTCCTTACTGGTTCAATTTTTTTTGTGTATTAATAAATATAACAATTAAATATTTATTAAATAATTACTTATTTTTTCTTTTTTTTAAACAACGTTGATCTCACTCTTTATTAGTAACTTTAGTTTACTGTGTTGCATATTTATTAATATTCCATAAATTGAGAAAGTTGAAAAAAACACAAAGTCTGTAGGGATTCACGGACTAACTCTGAATATCACTAGCTCTGACAATGAATGTTACAAGACATCACCTAATTTCTTATACTGACATTACTGTTTAGATTTGCAGAAATATCTTCAGAGATTGGTCCTTATCGTATTAGGCTGTTTATGTGATAAAAAGAACCTGTTTCAAAGTATGGAAGCAGAAGATTTAAAGGTATAATTCTGATATGAAAGCAACAGAAATAAACCACAATATCATTTCATGATACCAGAAAACCTAGTAATGATTTTGGATCGTATCTTACCAATATATAAGTGCTTGCTTTCTTATTATGTATGTGAAAATCTATATCCCAGCAGCTTTTTCCTTTTTGAAAATGTAACTTCTTTCAACAAATCAGTGAGTGTTTGGTGGAGATTTTGTTATGTGAACCAAGAAGAATCTTAGAAAGGGAGAACAATATGTTAAAAGAAATTTGTTCTGAAAAAGGAATGCTTTGATACTGGAGACAAGCAGCACAGCAGGAGCTTAAACAAATGAAAACAACCTTGGTGTTTGCTATTCTTCTCTGGTGACAGCTTTGTGGAGGGCATCTAGCTGTTAGAGAGCAATTTAAGAGAAGGATCTGGCAGCATGTAGCATCGTCGTATCCCAACAAAGGAAGAAAATGAGATCTTGTTCTTTTTTTGCCCATGAAATTCATACTGATAGTCTCTGTTTTCTATGTTGAATGCATTTATTTGGTGTATGTGTGCAGTGGTGTGAGGGGATATTTTTTTGCAGTAGTATGCATTAAACTTACGCTCAAGAGGTGTTTTTGCCCTTCTGGAATTCTTTGTACTGGTTTGGTTTTTCCGGAGTCACTCAATAAATGTGGTTGGAAAGACTGAAAAGGAGAGATACATTTCCCAGTGAGGGAAAATAGCTTCAGAGGCAGAGACACAATGTTCGTTCTTTTTACCCTCAGGCAAGAAACAGTGGATGACTCTGGGGAAACTGTGAAAACATGGACATACTTCTTATTGGAACATTAATAACATTCTCCCATTTTGCATCACTCATTTGCTTGACGACAGTTGTTGTTTCTCCTCACATGTTACCAATCCTCCCTCTGCACAGGGGGACATAGTGTAATTTCCTGCAAGAAGTAGTTCTGTTTATGAAATAATAAGGATTAAATATCTTCTCACCTCACAGTTTTTCATATGGTACCTTTCCAAGGTCTTTGCCACCAGGGACCTCTAACATAATGCAATGTAGCAATGACTTTCTTCTCTCTGTTTCTGTCTCAAATAATATTACAGGTATGCTGCTTTGCTCCCTGAGCTTTCACGACTTTATTCTTTTCTCTTCTTCTTTGATTTTGTTCCTAGATTGTTAGCAGCTGGGACCACACTACCTAAAGAATCATTAGTCTTGAACAAATATATTTTTCCTTTAATACAAAAATATCCATGTCCTACTTCTATGTTACAGTTAGAAAAACAAATGCCATTTGCAATGAGTGAGATACTACTTTTGTAAAAAGAAAAGATTCATATGTTCTTTGTAAGAATCCAAGACATAAACAAATATGTTTAGTAATGCTGATACTATCAGTCCCAGTGACGTTTTTACAAGTTTGATATAATCCTTGAGTTTATTGCAAGTATTAAGTATATAACTCAGTCTTACAATTTCTTTCCATGTCTATTTTTATCAAGAATTCTTATACATTGCTGTTTCTTTATTTTAATTTTGTTAACCCTGAAAAAAGTGCAATCAGAAAAAATCAGAATAATAATAAAGACCAGCTCCAAAATTAGTGGAAGACATTAAAACTTCATTTTAGAGAGGCTGGGATGAGGCTTTTACAGCTATCTATAATAATTAGAAGAATTTAAAAAAGAAGGAATCAACAAACACATGGAACATAAACTTCAAAGAGTTTTCTAAAACTAAAAAAGCTTTTTGTTTTTCATCAGCATTCAGGGAATGAAAGAAAATGAAAGAGAGAGAAAGTAATCAAGGGAGAAAGAGAGGGAAAGAGACAAAGAAGAGAAAGAGATTAAAAGGAAGAAGAAAAGGAAAGGAAATGAAGACTTGATGTGTTATGTTTGTTTCTCAAAGATGGGCAGAAGCACAAATGTGGAGGCAACATGTTCAAATTTTGTCATCGGGGAAAAAAGAAGGTAGGAGAAGGTCCTAGTGCAAATTGGGAAGTGACTGTAAATGTCACGAAAAGGAACATTGCATCTTAGGAATTGTCACAGTCTTATTCCCTGACCTCTAAGCATTTTTACATGAGTGCTTTCAATGGAATTGCTTCTGATCTGCAAAGAACACTGATATTCTTTCTTCTACTACAGAATGCCCTGGAACAAGACATAATATAGTTTTGTTTGCATCATGATTTTTCTCAAATCTTTCTATAGGTAGTAGAATCAGAAGTGAAAATGAACTCTTTTCTCTCTTTTTTTTTTAATCTTCACACAGCACTATACATCACACGTGCTTTTTTTTATTATTTATATTCTCTTACATAAGTTCTAAAACTGAGTTTTAGAACTGAGGTACATTTAACTATATGTAGGTGTTTAGATCAAGATCCTACAATCATCAGGCTTAGGTTTAGACACAATATGTAATTTAATTAAATAAAACGATGGCTAGAAATGTTTAAAATTAAGCATGGTTATTAGATTTTGTGAGTTTAGAGATTAGAATTTCAAGTCTGGTTTTTTTCTTCCCAAGGTTATTTTATATAGCTCTATGTAAAAAAATAATAGTGATAAATGCAGAACTAATGATTTCATTGGTCTATAAACTGGTTATTAGTGTTCTTCTGGAGTCTCAGCAAGGAAGAGAAAGCAGAAGGATCAGAGACAAGTAAGTATGTCCACCTCCATTTGCTCTTTTTTTGGTCAGATCCAGTGTTTTTATTCAGTGAAACAGGAACAGGATAAAGATGCCCATGGGAAACCATTTGACTGCTGAGAGCAACAAAATAACTAATTTAAGGATTTCTACTTGTCTCTATTTCTATATTTTAGACTCCAGATGAATCCAAAAAACATGTCAGATCTGAAACATAAACCCATAAACTTATGGTAGCTCATGCCTTGCAAAAATAATTGTTGTATAACCTTAAATACCTTAATTTTCTTTTTTTTAATTGACATGTTAATTAATATTATCTGATTGAAGAGTAGCAGAAATATTTTGTTATATTTGTTTATGTTTAAGTAATATTTCAAAATAAATAAAATCTTCGGAACTAAAACTCAAATGGTATGTTGTAAAATATCATTAGAAAGTGAATAACAAGATGCCCTCATTCATCTGTGGAATAGAGTATGACTGTCAGAAATCTATTCTTTTATATATTTGTCTCCGTCCTGCTGCTATTTTTGCTAGTCAGGAAAAGGCTTCCAGCGCATATCGTCTTCCATTTAGAAGCCTTTCTGTTGTGGGTTATAGTCAATGATTTAGCTAGTTTGTTGTAATGCTTGGCAGAGCATCCTCAGGCTTATTTACACAGCTAAGCAAGATTTTGCTAGATGGTTTCTGAATTCAGAGTCTTTTTCAGACAACTCAAGAGGGAAAATTGCTGATTATTTGGAAAATGCTACACCGTACTTATTGAGTTAAAAAAGCAATCTTCACTCAGGATGATGTAGATAATTTACGTAACTCAACAGAGCTAAAATTTTTAAAGAAAATTGTACCTTTTTTTTTAACCCTTACAATGCAACTTCAAGAGGCTAGAAAAAAGTTTCTACCTTCTCTGACATGACATTAGCAATTTGTTGTGGGTTGACCTTGGCCAGATTCTAGGCAGATTCTAAAATCGCTAAGAGCTGGGAGAGGTCACACAAGCAAGACAGACTCAACATGGGAATAATACTAAAATTTATTACTAACAGAATAAGAGCTAAAGAGTGAGAAATAAAACAGTCTTAAACATACTTTCCAACCACCCCTCCTTCCTTCCATGTTCTCCCTCCTCCCCCTGCAGCAGTGCAGGAAGAGAAGTCCACCCACAGGGCAACAGGTCTTCCAGGTCTGCTGTCCTGTGGGTCACTGTAGTGGTTTGAGCCAGGTTCTCCCCCTGAAACTAGGAAAGTGGTAACCCCCAGGGGGTGGTGACCCTTGGGGCTTGACCCAATCAGTACTCCTGCAAAATATAAACATATCTCTGGAGACCGGAAAAGAAGCAGTGATACTTGTTGTAGGAAGAAGAGGTGGCCATGTTGTGGTGAGCCACGAGGAGCTGGGGCTCCGGCCCCTTAGGGGGCTTTGCCCCCCCAGCCCCCGGTTGGGGGGCTGCAGGGACTCGGAATGGTGTTGAAGCTGGACTGAGTGCCTGTAGCTAGGAGCTGGGGGAGTTTCTTCCCTGTAAGTAGAAGTGGGAGACGCTGGGAGCAACGACGGAGCAGCAGCAGAGACAGCAGCGTCCGAAGAGCAGTGGCAAAGAGCCAACTGATAAGGACCAGAAGGAAGAACACAAGCCGGTATGCAGCTAAGGCAGACACAGAGGTGTCTGAGGAGAAGGAAAAGCAGCAACAGGACAAGAGACCCGAGCCAGCAGCAGGAACAGAGTTTCGGAGGGTAAGAACTGGCTCAAACCAAAACCCCCAAACTCGCTAGAGACCCCTCTGAGAAAGAGGAGGGGGTGGTGGACTGAGTGGAGTCCTAAAGTGCAGTATGCACTACAGAGAGGAGCTAAGAAGCTCCGGCCTCCTGAGAGCTCAGCCAGGATGGCCAAAGGAATGTGTGTGGAGGGGGTGACCTTGGGCTTTCCCCCCCCTTTGCTGCAGCTTCAGAGAAGCTGGCAGCCATCTTTGAAGCAGAGCACAGAAGCTCTGTGAAGGGGCTTGATTTCCCCTGAAGATACCAGACTGTCACGAAGACCCCCATGCTTCGTGATATGACCGTGGTGGAACGACCTTGTCTGGGGTTACGTAGTCCACGGAAAGACCCTTCGTTTGGCGTCGAGGGGCCGAGAGGGGCTTGGAGACCCCCCTCGTGTGTATTGGCAAGGATCCAGCTGCAACTGCTGCCTGAAAGAGAAGAAGAAAGCCTGCTGCCTAGAGAGAGACCTGTTGCTCAGAGACTGGAAGGGGTCTTTTCTTCTTCTTCTCTCCTGGACTTTTATTTGGAGAGAGAAGAGATTTGGCCCACTGTAAATATTATTGTCATGGTAGAGATAGATATAGAGTTAAGATTGTTTGTAATGTATTATAGTATTTATTTATGTGTATAGTCTTTGTAATATATTCCTTCCCCCATATTGAGTCTCGTGTTTTTGTCTGGAAAACCCATCTCACATGGGGTTGAGATGTGGGTGGAGGGCTAGGAATCAGAATTGGATTTTGGGCCTTGCTGAAACCATGACAGTCACCCTTCCATGGGCTGCAGGAGGACAGCCTGCTCAACCATGGTCTTCACCATCGGCTAAAGGGGGAGCTAAAGCTCTGAGTCCTTCCCCTGTTTTGTGGGGTCCCTCCCACGGGAAACAGTCCTTAATGGACCTCTGCAATGTAGGTCCACCCCCCCCGGGCTGCAGGTCTTCCATATCTGCCATCCTGAAGGTCATTTCTCCATGGAGTGCAGGGGGTCTCTGCACCCTGATGGGTTTTCATGGAATGCAGTCCTTCACAGAGGGTGAGCTGTACCAACATGAGTTCCCCACAGGGCCACAAGTCCTACCGGGAATAACCTGCTCCAGCCTGGGCTTTCCTCTCCACAGGCCACAAGGCTCTTGAAGGACTCCACTCCATCCTGGGCCTTCCATGGAGCGTAACGACCTTCTCCCATGCATCCATCTGCTCCATCATGGGCTTCTTATGGGGCAGGCCTGGGGGCTGTGGGACCACTCTGCCTCCCTGGCCTAGCCTATGGCGCCCCTGCGCCTCTTGGCCCAGCCGTGCCTGCCCGCGGTGGGGAGGTGGTGGGGCCACCCCAGCCCGGCCAGCTCGGCTCAGCCGGCAGGATTGATTCCAGCACAAGCTCCTCGTGGGGTGGGCCTGGGGGAGGAGCTGCAGGGCCTCTCTCTGCGACCCAGGCCATGGCCCCAGCCCCGGTCCTGGCTCTGACCGAGGCTGCAGGGCCGCTCCCCCATGGGGCCACAAGCCTCGGCCAGGGCCCTAGCCCCGACCCCAGTTGCTCTTTCGCAGGGGCCACCATTACCTGCTCCGGGCCAGCTGCTGCCACGGGCCCATGCCGCAGCCACCCCCCCACACCAGCTCATGGCAGCGGAGGTGGCCCAGGCCACCCAGAGCTTCTGTCGGAAACTCCCTTGGCTGGAATTTCTTCTGCACAACAAGTTTTTTCTTAAATATATTATCAGAGAGGCGTTACTAAAACTTCTAATTGGCTCAGCACCAGGAAGTCTGCCCTGGAACCAACTATCTTTGGCTCCAGGGGGGGAAAACCACATACACCCATGACACAATTTTAAGCCAATATGAATGTTTAAGTATTAATGACTTCTGATGCAGCTTTCAAAGCAAATTCAGCAAAGCTCTGACTCCTAAGAGATTTGTGAAACAGTCTTCAAGTAATATATTTGATTCCAAGTCACATTTCTTATTAGTTCTGTTCCTGAGAAGGTTCCTGAAATACATTCCTTCTTTAGATTAAGACAGTCTTGTTTTGTTTTACTTCATGACACAGAAACCACTTTTAAGCTAAATAAAAAATCTCTGGCAAGTGTCATTCAAATAAATTGTCACGTCATGTAATATTGTGTACGTGTTCAAATCCTCCTCTTTTTTTAATTTCTCCTCTTAGACTATTTCTGCAACCAGTGGTGGCCTAGTCCAGTATATCTTCTGGGCAGTAATGAAGAAGAGAATTTTTTTTCAGGTCTAGAAAATCAAAAGCAATTTAAATGTAAGATTTTTTGATGAAAGGTCATTTTGATTCTTACACCATCTTCACCATTCTGCTTAATGTTGTATTTCATTATTGGTTATTTCATATAATTGGTTTATATTGGTTCAGAAAAGTTCTAAAATTATCCCCTTGTGCAGGAACCGTTACCTGTATTCAAGGCCCCCTCCAACCCTTTCATTCATCGGATTTACAGAAGGCTGTAAATACATCCTTATGATTGTTTGTCAGTGTTGCAGATGCATCAGGGCTTCTGTAGTCTGTCCATCAGGTGGTCTCATTTCAGGCACCTCAATGGCTGCAGATCTCTTTCCAGTAAAATCCAAGGACCTTTCAGGCTAACTATTGCAGCAGCCATTGTATGGAAGGTATTAAAATTCTGAAAAGGCAGATGAAAACAAACAAACAGTTAAACAACAAGAAAACAGATTTGCATGGTAACCTGTAGAAAACAGAAAATGTTGAAGAAGTGTGTATATGGCATTTTTTGCTACTGTTTAACCACATACTCCTGGACTGTTTGAAATCTTCTCCTTCTAGGAAGGATCTGCAGTGAGAAATCAATCTAAAAATCGTAGGATGTTTTTACAGTCAGTACACAGAAATTAACACTGAGAAAGAATAAAACATCTCCTTCAACATATTTATATGATTTATTCCCCCCCAAAAATTCCATGGACTACATAATCCTTAATGTCTACTTATACCATACAGAACTTCTAAATAGACCACAAGTCCTTAGGATATTGTTTCTCTAATAAACTCAAATTCAACTGAGTATACGTTTTTTAAGAGTTTGGGTAGTTTATGAATTAATTTAGGGTGACTTATCTTAAGATAATGGTTATGAAGGTATCCTTTATCAAATGTGAGCTTTCGTTTAAGACAGGGTTTTATTGGTCTGATTCACTTAGACATTTTTCCTGTTTAGCTACAGTGGTCTAAATTCCTCTTCAAGCCTTCAAAGTCCATTATGTCATGTCAGGTCTAATCCATGACCAGTTCCTCAGTTATCTAAGGTATGTGTTTTATTCACAGTCAATGTGTCTAGAGAATGTGACAAAGTCTTTTCAATTCCACTGGTGTTGGCAGAAGAATGAGATCAAGTTTTAGGACATCACTTAATAATAATTTTACTTACATTCTTATTGCTTCCTCTTTTATTGTTTTGCTTTTGTGTTACAGAGAGTGAATGCCTTTAAGGGAATTTAGGAGTTTGCTTCATATAATACTAGTCTTTCTTGATTAGCATTACAAAGTCAGGGTTAAGCAGCGTTGTTGCAAGACTATTACTAAATCTCCTTCCTATATCAGAAATAATTCTAAATATCATAATCAATTTCAAGGTGAAAGTAACATTTGTGAGGCTTTATTTATGTGCATATTACAGTTCTATAAAAAACAACTTTGAAACACAGTGTGCCTTGTTCCTCTTTCATTATTGTGCAGCCTGAGTTCCTAAAGCCTCAGAAGCTACCCCAAAATTCTTCATTCAAGAAATGTATTTATTATTGTTTGTACTAAACAGACACCTTAATATTTTTTGTTTAATTAGGGGTTTTTTTAAATTATATGCTATTCATTTCATTGCAAAAGGCATATTTTCATACACTGCCAACTCCATTTAATCAAATTTAATTTTTTAGAGGAAAAATAAGTCTTCAGTGAAGATCACTATAAGGAGTAGAAAACAAAAAATTATATTGATCTTGCATATTAATATTGTACAGTGGTTAACATCAGATGGCACATATAACTAAAATAAACTGTGTCTTACTAAATTATAGGCAGTAACTCTTTTAGGGACTTGCTTTCCATTGATTTAGTTGAAAAAAAGTTTTCTAAATGCATTTGTGGCTTTAGACCTGAATTTTTAAATTAGAGTAAATTGTGATAGGATTTTATTAGGCAAAGCTGAAAATATCCCTGAATGCATTGTACAATCTATGCAGCCTGCCTTACTTCTGTGATGCAGAAAGTTGCATGTAGTTGGTAAATATTTTAAAAGAAATATTTATCTCTATATTATTTTTTAATGAGTTGCAATATTTTTGTTTTATTCCTAGACTGTAAGAGCATGGTGAGATATTTATTACAATTGAAAAAATATTTCATTTTTAGCATGCGCCTCTTAAATGCTGGTTTAACTATGATGATATATGATTCACTAGTCAGGAAAAGTAAATCATCATAGATAGTTCATGGAGATACAGAGGAGGTATAATGTCATAAAGCTTATAATTAGGGTAAGGAATAAGATTATAATGATGTACAGTTAAGAGGGGGAAGTCACAAGACCAGAGAAGCTTTCATAAATATTTAACATTTCAGCATTGTCATTATTTGAAATGAATATTCGAATTCTTTGAGAATTATCCATTTCCTACAAGTATCCAAACTTGGTTTTTCTATGAACATTTTCTGCTAAATTTCTGAGGGCTTTTTGAATGTCAGACTATGTTTTATCAATCATAAAAACAGCATTTCTGTACTCTATGTCATAGACATTTTCATAACTAATATAAGTTGCAGTTCTTTTTGGCGTAGGGAAAATTGAAGCCCATTTTTTTGTTCTGTGGGTGGAATTGGAGAATTGAGAGTTCATTACACTGTTGATCTGCTTGGCTCCAGTATCCTGCTCTCTATGGTCTGAAAATTACATAAAGCTTGCTTGCTATGGGATAGATTTCCTACCTACTGCTTAAAAATGTCAAAGTTTCTTCATGTATAGTTTCTTCAAATTTCACTTTAATTAAGTATATTAATGTCACCATTTTTCAACAAAGACTTAAAACTTTCTATATTTGAATTGCTTGGGCACCCTAGTGCAGTTGACCACAGCTGATAGTGTATGTTAAGATGTACAGATTTAAGAGGTTTGAACTGTTCTTTACACATTGATAACTTTACTTGCATGACTGAGGTTAAGGGCTGAGTAATGTTATAAAGCAAGTCTTTTTCTTCTTTGTAATGATGGATTTATGAGCAATAAAGACTATATCAAAACTATTAAAAATGGATGAAATGAGATGCCTCAAACAGCAATTGTCATTGGAATTTACCATGTGACCTCTAAGTCATGAATCTGTGGGCCTATATTCTATTGTAAGAATACTAAAGTAACCCAAATTCCTTGAAGTTCAGAAGAAAATAATTTGGATTTTAAATTCATTTTTTGAATTATTTATAGCCTCAAAAATGTGATAACTGAATAATAGGAGTTATTCATGTCTGAGTCAAACAAATACATTATCGCAGTGCAGAAAACATTTAAGAATTTGTACATCAAGGTGCCAGAATTATATCACTGTATCTCATCCTCATCATTCTTTTTAATAACAAAAACAAGATTAGCTCCTCAAATACAATTAACACTCATCTGGAGAGTTATGTCCATAGTAATAGTGAAGATCAAGCTAATGCAACTATGGGAGATCAGTAGGTACGTTTAGATTAATTGTCATTTTAGACGGTTTGAGGATTAAGGCTATATGCCAACAAACAAAGATAAAATAAGTATGGACATAAATGATACTTCAAGATAACAGCATATCTTTTCAAGATAACAGAATCTGAGCAGGGGTGCACAGGGTGGGCAGAGGGGCCATGCTGATGCTTGAGGGATCCACAAATGTCCGTGTGCTCGTTAAGCTGGGCATTGTGGTGTGTGTGCTGCACTAATGACCTTCTGTCTCTGCCAGCCCAAGAGAAGGAGGGGACAGGTCTGTCTATGCTTGTGTCTGGTGTGAGTCCTGATTGTGGAAGTTGCTGGGCGGCAGCGTCTGGGCTATGTGATCATCAGTGCCCATGCTCTCTGTGTGTCTGTGTATCTTTCTGTGTCTCTGGGATATGTACTCAGCTTTGCTCCTGGTTGAACTTGAAAGCAGGAAAGTGGCAGCTGCATGCCTCTGTCTGAGCAGAGACCCCAGGGCACTGGACAGGAGTCCTGAGCTGGACCTACTGGAGGAGGTGCTTGTTCTTAAAATCCCTAACATCCACATCCAGTTCTCACCATTTGTATGGTAGGCTGACCTTGAATGGCTGCCAGGCACCCAGAGAGCTGTTCTCTCACTGCCCCTCCTATACAGAATAGAGGGAAAAACTAAGACTACAATCTTGTGGACCAAGATAAAGAAAGAGAGATCACTCACCAGTTATCACAGCAAGCAAAACAGACTTGACTGCAAAAACTTAGTATGACCCAGAAATGTGTGTTCACAACCCAGAAAGCCAATCATATCCTGTACTCCATCCAATGAAGCATGGCCAACCCCACTACTCTGCTGCTGTGATACTCCACATTCAGTACTGCTTTACAGCTCTGGTGCCCTCAACAAAAGAAGGATGTGGATCTGCTGAAGCTGGTTCAGACAAGGGTCACAAAGATGATCAGAAAGCTGGAGCATCTCGATGAAGACAGACTGAGTTGGGGTTGTTGAGCATGGGGAAGAGAAGACTTGAGGCAGACCTTTGAGCAACCTTCCAGTACCTAAAGAGAGCCTACAAGAGAGATGGAGAGGGACTTTTTACAAGGAGGTCTAATAATAGGACAAGGGGGAATGGCTTTAAACTGAAAGAGAGTGGGTTTAGGTCAGCTATTAGAAAAAAAATCATTACTGTGATGATGGTGAGACACTGGAACAGGTTGCCCATATAAACTGTGGATGTCCCATCCTTGGAAGTGTTTAAGGCCAGGTTGAGTGGGGCTTTGAGCAACTTCATCTAATGGAAGGTGTCCCTGCCCATGGCAGGGCACTTAAAACTAGATGATCTCTGAGGTCCCTTTCAACTGAAACTCTCCTATAATTCTATGATTCTGTTATTCTGTGATTCTATGACTTGGGGAAAATTAATTTATTGCCAACAAAAAAGAATATGATGGTGAAAAACAAAGGTAAAATTAAAGCAAAAGCACCATTCCTCGCTCCTTGGCCTTCTCCTGAAGCTTACATTACTCCTTTTACCCCCCACAGAGAGCAGTGCAGGGAGATGGGGAATGGGATCTGTGGTCATTCCATAACAACTCCTTTCTGCAGCTCCTTCTCCCTCACACTTTCTCTCAGCTCTGGTGTGGGGTCTCCATGGGCTTCAGCTTCCTTCAGCACTGTGAGGCACAAGATTATTATATTAATTATTGGCTCAGAACAACTCAAGTGTGTGTGTGTGGGGGGAAGGAACAGGTCGAATCTCATAGAAGTGAGGTAATGCCTTGTCCCACATGCCATCCCCTACAAGTGTCCTGGCGCAGTCCCAGAGCACCTATCAGTCAAAGACAGCCCAGGAGCATGCCCACACCATGCCACCTGGAACCCCTAAGCCAGCCTCTGATTGGCTCACACAGTGGGAGCACTGACCCTCACCCCATCCCAGAGCCCCAGAGTGGCCAGTGGACCAGGAGTCCCACATGGAGGGGTGGCCACAGGAGGCCAAAACAATAAATGCAGCAACATGTACTCTCCTTGTTGTTTGAACCCTATCATCTGGCCATGTGAAAGTTGGACTTGCACAGGACTCTCCAGTGGTAGCGATGATCTTCTCTTTTCCCTCTCTTTACTTCTCTTAATCTTCTTTCTTAACATTTTAGGTAACCGGGGACTGAATTGATTGGATTTTGCTAAGTTGTATGGGTTACCCGCAAGAAAAGCAGCCTTTCGTCTTGCATGCAGCAAACTCCAACAGAAACTCCGTGACATCCAGAAAAAGTGGTGGACCGATCTAGCTGCAAAAACTCAACTTTGTGCAGATACAGGGGATCACAAAGGATTCTATGAGGCCCTGAAAACAGCATACGGGCCTACATACCAAGTCCATAGCCCACTACTCAGTGCAGATGGTCAAACGCTTCTGACAGATAAAACCTCCATTCTGAATAGATGGTCTGAACACTTTCAGACTCTTTTCAGTACCAACCATGTAGTCCAAGACTCAGCAATTCAGTCCATCACACAACGACCGGTGAAATACGAATTGGATACTGCCCCCTCTTTAGGAGAAACCCTCAAGGCCATACAGCAGGTGAAAATTGGCAAGGCAGCTGGGGTTGATGGAATTCCACCTGAAATCTGGAAACATGGGGGCCTTGCACTCCATGCTAAATTTCATGAGCTTGTGGTGCGCTGTTGGGAACTAGGCGAACTACCTTCAGACCTTCGTGATGCAGTCATCATCACCTTGTATAAGAAGAAAGGTACTAAATCAGACTGCTCAAATTACCGTGGTATTACTCTGCTCTCCATTGCTGGCAAAATCTTGGCAAGAATACTCCTGAACAGACTAATACCCACTATAGCAGAAGAAATTCTACCTGAAAGTCAGTGTGGTTTCAGAGCCAACAGGAGCACCACAGACATGATATTTGTTCTCAGACAACTGCAAGAGAAGTGTAGGGAACAGAACAAAGGTCTCTATGTAACCTTTGTCGACCTCACCAAGGCTTTCGATACTGTGAGCAGAAAAGGTCTTTGGCAGATTTTGGAACGTTTAGGTTGTCCCCCCAAGTTCCTTAAAATGATCATCTCACTCCATGAGGATCAGCACGGCCAAGTCAGATATGGCAACACACTTTCTGAGCCCTTTCTAATAAAGAATGGCGTGAAACAAGGCTGCGTTCTCGCTCCTACCTTATTCACAGTCTTTTTCAGCATGATGCTCCAAAGGGCCACGGCAGACCTCGATGATCAGGATGGTATCTACATTCGATATCGTACTGATGGAAGCCTATTCAACCTAAGGCGACTGAAGGCCCATACTAAGACCTTAAACCATCTTGTCCGGGAGCTACTTTATGCTGATGACGCTGCCCTTGTTGCCCACACAGAAGCAGCCCTGCAGCGTTTAACATCCTGCTTTGCTGAGGCTGCTGAGCTCTTTGGGCTGGAAGTCAGCTTAAAGAAGACTGAAGTTCTCCATCAACCTGCACCTCAGGAAGTCCTCCATCATCCCCACATCACCATCGGCCAGTCAGAACTCAAATCAGTCCAACAGTTTAATTACTTAGGCAGCCTCATCTCCTCAGATGGTAAGATCGATGGGGAGATAGATAACAGGTTAGCGAAGGCATATAGTGCTTTTGGAAAACTCCATAAAAGAGTCTGGCGTAATAAACACTTGAAGAAAAGTACCAAGATCAGTGTTTACAGAGCCATTGTGCTGTCTACTCTTTTATATGGTTCCAAATCATGGGTCATCTACCGCCACCACCTGCGTCTCCTAGAATGCTTCCATCAACGCTGCCTCCGTACAATCCTGAACATCCACTGGTCAGATTATGTGACCAATACATCTGTTCTTGAACAGGCAGCAATCACAAGTATTGAGGCCATGCTACTGAGAACGCAGCTGCGATGGGCAGGGCACGTCTCCAGGATGAAGGACCACCACCTCCCTAAGATCCTGCTTTATGGTGAACTTGCCTCCGGCTGCCGCAAGAGAGGAGCTCCGAAGAAAAGATACAAGGACTCCCTGAAGCAACAACTCAGCCTTGGCCATATTGATCACCATAACTGGTCTACTCTGGCCTCCAGTCGGGAGGCCTGGAGACAGTCCATTTATAACGCTGATGATGCTTTTGAGAAAGCACGCAGGATCACCCTTGAGGAGAAAAGACAATGCAGAAAGAATCGAGCCTTGCAGAATATACCATCTAAGGAGTCTTTCTGCTGTGTCTTTTGCAACCGGACTTGCCTTTCTCGTATTGGCCTTTTTAGCCACCAACGCGCTTGCAAGAAACGTGGGTAGAGCCCTTCCCAAATCTTCGTTCGCGAAGCCTAGCCATGATGATGATGATGGGTTAGCACGTACTAAGTCAATGCTTTGTGGAATGCTTTTTTTGACCATGATTTCTTATTTCCTAAAATTTACCAGTAAAGTGCCTCCTGAGAAAACCTGTGCAGCATTTCTCCTTTGTGCTCTCTCTTAAGGTGTTAAAAGAATCAAAGTATCTTCTAATATGTCCAGAGGGACATATTGTTTGACCCTTGTATATTTTTAATGTAAAACCCTTTGGTGAGCTTGTAGCTTGAGACTTAGGGTCTTACAAGGAACTATCCACCAGTTCTGACATGGAAGCCTCCACAGGGTGTGATATGTATATCTGCTCAATCACAGTCCTTCACACACTGCAAAAGGAACAACCTGCTTCAACTTAGTCTTGTCCATAGACTGCAAAGAGAATCTCTGCTTCTGGAGGCACCAAGAGTACCTCCTCACCTCCTCCTTCTTTTCTTTAAAATAATTGTTATTTTGTTAAGTGAACAGATACATTATACTAATACTGGAGTTTCTTGCATGATGAAGTATGTTGCTGCTTATTGCATACAGAGACTATGTAACACTTGAAAAACAACATTATAAAATTAATTTCTTTTTGTGTGTTGTGGCAGAGGTTAAGGATATATTATTTTATATACGTTTCTACCAGTAGCTCACAGTGAAAACTAAATCATTGCCCAGTGTGTCTATAAATTAGGGAGACTTCTGAGTGCTTCTTTCCACTAGCATTCTTTAAATCTGAGGACAAAAGACTTATTTATACCTCTTTAATGGAGGAAATCAAGTAAAAAATCTGGACGATGCAGAATTCAATTTTTTCCCCCCTGTTATGCATTATATTATAGCAGATTATTTGAAGTTGGTTCTTGTGCAGAGAAAATGAGAAGTTTCATCTGAGAGGACAAGAAATTTTAAGCAACAGAGAAAGAACCCTAAGTCCTAAATAGATTTTGCCTAATTTTGGGTACTCTCCTGCTCCAGTACTTATCTTGAAGTGCAAAAAGGTCAGTTCTGCTGTGAGACTATTACAGGCATCAGAGGGCTTCATTTAACTCTGTGAGTTTCTTCTTCTTATAATTTTCTTTATATTAAAAGTACATTATTGCATTAAAATAGAAAATTAGGCACCAGAAGGTGGTCAGATAGCACAGAGAAAGCACAGAAAGATAGGTGAAATATACTGGGGAAATTTCATGCCATGCTGGAACATGAGGCTGCTAATGTTGCCTGAAAGAGCAAATAATGCTCTGGAACATTGCTATTTTTGATTCTGGAAAATGAGATTAGCAAAATTAAAAAACAAACAAAGAAAACCTCACCAAAGGAAAAAAAAACCAACAAAACAACAACAAAAACCCCACAAACAAACAAAAACCCTAAAACAAAACCAAAACCACAATCAAAAAACAAACAAACAAACAAACATAAAAAACAAACAGAAAAAGAGGGGAAAAAAAAGTAATTCAGTCTGTATGTTTCTATGATGTTCACCCACTCCTCTTTGCCATCTATCCAGGATACAAAAATTGATACAGAGCAACAAATTTCATTCTGCTGCACCAACCCACTACTAACCAACACAGTCATATTGTCAATGAAAGAAAAGTATGAAAGACAGTAAAAGCTGATGAACTTTTCCAAATGCAGGCATCTAGTTCTGTAGGAGATGACCTAGGATATCAGAAGAGTTCGCATAGAGCTGTTAGGTGTGACATGAGACATTGGCACTACTTTGCCCTTCTCAAGTCACAGCAGAAACCACAACACATACTCTAGGGCATACTGGATAGTATGACATATTGATGTGCAGGAAAATGAGTAGTGCTCTGGGTTGAATGAAAGCTGAATAGCTCACAACTTGAGGGCAAAACTATCAAATTTTGCAAAACTTGAGAAAAGTTTATTTTATAGTAGTCATTCCCAAGGTCTAGTGTAAGAGTACATCATAGCCTAAGTTTTCAAGACCAGAAATCAATATTATACCTGATTTCTGTGCCTTTCCTCATTGCATGCAGAAAAAATATTTTTTGACTAATTAAGCATTTTAGAGTGCAAGTTTCTGTTTGATCATTTGTTTTCTGCTTGTTCTATTTTAATGACTTTTTTCTCCTTCTACATTCCTATCTTTGGAAACAGTGCAGATTATTGTCTTCCAGAACCAGCATAGACCGACTCATTGATCCCTAGTGGAAAAGTTTTAGGGCATCAGACTTTCATCATCAAATAGTATCTTGAAATAGGCAAGGAATATTGCTCTGTTTAAGTATGTTTTGAAGAATTAAAAGGTATCATTGGAACTGTCTAGTCTATACTAAAACTAGGAAACTAAACAGAAAATAAGCTTAAAGCCTTATATTCTGTTTGACACTACTTTCTTCTGTTAATTTCTCTTCCTTTATTATGAAACTGGAATTATTCAACATTTGTATCCTGTTGCAACTTCCTTGGTTTTTATACTGTGCTTTTAAATTGAACGCTTCACCAAACATTTTGGATTAGCAATGAATTTTATAGACACCATATGTGAATTGTTGATTTTATTGGACAGTCAGCAACATCCTGTGCACATCTATGAATTTTTGCTTTAGTGATTGGTCTCTATTAATAGTTGGTTGCTGATGACAACAGCCTTCCCCAAAAAAATCTTCAGATATCAAGTCCTGTAAGAAAGTGTTGGCATGCGCAAACTGACTAGTGTGCATTTTGAAATTATTCATTTTACCTTCACATAGAAAGCATTTGTAAGAATCACTTCTCACTGTTATGAAAAGCGATGCTAGTGTGAACTGTGCATTACATCTAATTTCATCTGGTAAATAAATATAATAGGATCAGAGAATTATAGAATCATAGAATGGATCAGGTTGGGAGGAACCCTAAAGATCATCTAGTTCCAACCTCCCTGCCATGTGCAGGCACATCTTTCGCTAGCCCGTTCAACCTGGCCCTGAATACTTCCAGGGGTGGGGTATCCACAACTCTAAATTCCAGTGTCTTACTAACCTCACGGTAAAGAATTTATTTCTAGTATCTAATCTAAAACTACTCAATTTCAGTTTCAGTTAATAATAATATGTCTGAAAATCACTTGTGAAATGTATTACAATTAGGCACCTTCAAAAATTAATTTTAATTATTTTTTTCACAACCTGCTAGCACTAAGAGAACAAACATATCTAGTAAACATCATATAGGGTGTCAAGACACCTTAGAGGTGGTTAGTATACATTATCCTGAAAAAAACCAGTTGAAACCTCTTGCCTTAGTTTCCCATTTGCAGACTGAAGGAAAATATGTCATCTTTTGTTTGTTTTGAGAGCTACTTTTTACTACTCCTGATGCAGGATGCTCTTATATCAAAGCTTGAAAACATTTTCTGCATTATTTAAAGGATAACTTTTGGATGAGAGTATCTCATAATTTTCACAGGTAAGTAAGACCCATGAATCAAAGATGTCAAAATCGCTGGGGTCACTGGTAGTTAGAGATGTTTCCTCATGTGACTAGATATCCATTTCACTTCTCACTTTAGTTTAATATCTTTGGTAATTTGTTTATAAATAAATAACAAGGTAAAATGCAAGTACAACGGTAAGATACTGTTTAGGGAAAAATCTGCAATCATCGTTAGCTCACTACTTCATGCTTCTTTAATGTTTCATGGTATTATTTAAATGATCCATTTACAATGAGAATATCATTACAGTTTTCAGATGTCACGGAGAAAATGTTTGCTGCAGAGATGTTTGTATCAGAACAGTAAGTTTTGGTTAAGTGAATGGAGGTTTCAGGAGTTAGAGATTTACATGTAAAGAGACTAAAAAAAATAGAGTTATAAAAAGTAATAAGAACTATAGTGGTGAGCTGACCTTGGCTGTATGCCAGGTGCCCACCAAAACCATTCTATTATCCTCCTTGTCAACTTGACAGGGGAGCAAAAAAATCCAAGAGGCTCCTGGGATAAGGACAAGGAGAGATCACTAACTAATTACCATCACAGGCAAACCAGAATTGACTTGGGGAAATCAGTTTAATTTATTACTAATAAAATAAGAGTGGGATAATGAGAAATAAAAACAAATCTTAAAATATCTTCCTTCTTCCCAGGCTCAACTTCACTCATGATTCTCTCTACCTCCTCCTTGAACAGTGACGCAGGTAGATGGGGAATATGGTCTGTGGTCAGTTCATCACACATTGTCTCTGCTGCTCCTTCCTCCCCCAGGACACTTCTCAATGAACTTTTCCAATGCGAGAACTTCACACAGATGCAGTTCTTCAAAAACTGCTCTGTTGTGTATCTCTTCAAAAGCATGCAGTCCTTCAGGAACAGACTGCTCCAGCATAGAATTAAATAAATAAATAAATAAATAAATAAAGCCCAAACCAAAACCATAAGGGTCTTTAACCTGCCAATTAATTTCCTGTATCACCCCTAAATTAATCTTCAGCATATTTAACTGCAAATGGTTTACAGCTGCTCCTGGTTTATAAACTGTACACATATAAGTCTAATATGTGGAATGAACTTCAAGCACTAGAATTTTTATGAGTGAAGTTTTCAAATTATACGGGCTAGGGTGAAAAAAAGAAGTGTAGAAGATGGGAGTCATGAGTCTCATCCCGGTGTTTTAACCCTGTCACTAGTCTTCTTGTATTTTGACCAAAACTCTCTATGATGTGGCTAATTGAGAAAAAAGTATGAGGAGTTCCGTGATACTCTGTTTTCCTGAAATTTGCTCTTGGATTATAACTTTCTGCAACTACCTTCTTACTTAAGACCTGATTTTATGTTTTTCAAACCTGTTATAAACCATGCAAAGTTGATTTTTTTTTCTTCCTGTTACAGTTCATAGCCTTCTTTCAAATGAAAGTACAAAGTCATAACAATTTCTGATATATATTCTCTTTTCTTGTTAAATTAAAATAAAAATTTCCTTCAAAACTAGAGTCTGTGACTCTCTGCAATCAGTTAGGAGAACAAAAAAAAAATAACAAAAATTAAAAAAGAAGCAAAAGCAAACAGGCAAGTAGATGACATTTTATTTCTACTTTATACAGAAAGCAGACCTATGGAGAAAATATATGACTCAGTAACAAACAGACAGCCCTGGGATCAAAGATGCCTGGCAGGGATGTGTCTTGTTTTTAACAAAACATCATATTCTGAAGAAATAAAAAGTTTGTCAGGCATTTTCTGTCTACATCTAGTTAGCAAATGAAAAAGATCCCCAACAATGTTGATGAGAGGTATCCATGGGAAAACACCTCTCTTAAAATACTGCCTTCATTGTAAAGGGTGGGAGAAGATTGAAAAAAAAATACCAAAACAAACCAGCCAACCAAAAAACAAAAGAAAAAAACCAACCAACCAACCAACCAAACAAACAAAAAAAAACACAAAAAAACCCCAAATGCCCTTTTCCTGTGTTTGAAACGAATGGACCACATTATTACCTTTCTTTTCCCCTTCAGGAACACAAAAGACATGAAATGCTGGAAAGATGACTAGGCAGCAATGAGAACACATTAAATCACTGAAATACTAAGAATAAACAACAAACTTGCCTCATAGGCACATCAACCAATTGAATTTCATTTTATTTTTCTTTTTCTGCTGATAAAAGACTACAATACCTTGTTTGGTATCTACAAATGGCAGTAGATATGCCATCATATCCTCTAATGGCAGCAGGTACAAATCACGATGTCACTTAACATTGTTGTGAGATAAACTTAGAAGATGCTATTTATGGAAACCGTAGTATCACTTCCTGCAGCACCTGATGTATCCTTGAAGGTCTACTACCTGAGTGTTGACCAGACCCAAACTTGCTTTCCTAATGGAATTTGACAAGGCCACAAATATAAGTGGTACATCTGCACTTGAGTAACATTTTCCTCAGTAAAAATTAAACGCACTAAAACCCCATGAAAGGCTGTCAAGTAAACTATGTAAGTTTTGCTGTTGTTCTTTCGTATTAAATTTAGACTATTGTCTCTTTATATATTTCATAAAAAAAAAGTTACAAAGAGGTAGATATAAGATGTTAAAAAAGGTACAATGCTTTTTCGAGTTGTTTCAAAGGCAAAATTTTTATGTAGCTTACTTTGATTATATGATTGCAGTTTAATTGTATTATAATTATGGCTGTAAGTGCTGTTTTGTATGTTTCATTAAAGCTGCATACATTAATTGCACCTAACTTCTGCTGATGAGCTTAACTAATATAAGCAGATGTTTACAGCAGAAGAGACTGTTGCAAGGTGACTATCTCCAGAAAGCAGGCAGCAACTGAGTATAATAGTGACAATTTTCAGTTTCTCATTTTTTCTGTTTGTAATCTTGCACTATACGCACACACACACATATATATATTCAAGAACACACACATGTACATGCATATAAACATATTTTAAACTTAACTCTCCATCTGTCATATTACAATAAGAATAAAATTGTGTCAATAATTTACATCTATATTTTAAATGAGGACAACAATTGCGGTAATTTTTGAATCAGAAAAAGTAAACAAATATTTTTTAATACCAAGTTATCCAATGGAGAAAATTTCAAGGGGGCCTAACTCTGCCTGAGTGCTTATATTTCCAATGAAATAAATTAATAGAAACTGTATTTCCTAGCCCACAGCTAAGAATAATATTTCATCACAGTGTTTTGCTAATCAGTTATGCCCTACTTATATTAAACTATAAAAAAATTCGTATATTCTTAAAAATTTTGTATATTCTTTTCAAAAGACTACAGTTTTCTAAGTCCAGTTAGGGAATAGGTACATTTTATTAGATGGGCATTATCAGCAGTAAAAATATCACTGTTGCATATTGTCAGGGTCAAACTCTGGAATCCATGGAGCAGTTATGTCCTAAAAGAATTTAATCTAGTGGATTTTTTATGAATGTTAAAAATATGTAAACAATTCTAACTGTTAACCTTTATAATCTTGTTTTCTCTCCCTGTTCATGCTTTAGTTTGGTGACACAGTACAGTTTATTGAATGTATTTTCTGTGTACTTCAGAAATTGTTGATGAACTAATCTGATCACAATTCAGAATGTGCAACCCCTACACATCATGGTGTACATTTGATTATCATATTGACTTTGACTAAGGCAATTTAAATAAGCAGAGATGAACATGCTGTCTTTTTTTAATTATAAGACTTTAGAGTGACTGTCATGATTTCTTCTGTGTATTGATGTAAATACGAATTGAAGGTGTGTCACAGTACTTACTCTGTTTGGTCACGAGTTGTCATTCAGGGTGATCACCTATATCTGAGTACAGTATCTGCTCAATTCAGAATTTTGTGTCTGAATCACAACTCTTCAATTTAAACAGAGCCTTGAAATTTAATATGACAAATAGAGACTGCTGACAATTTTCTGTGAGGGATACAATATCTTGATGATACTCTTTAGTTTGGAGCTACTGACTTTGAGGAAAACTCACAACCAATATACCAAACCATTTCTCTGGCTCTTCAAAGCTGTGAACCAGAGAGTTCACTCCTTTTCTCCTTCCTCTCAGAGGTTTCCATGGCCACCCACTTCTCCTTCCCTATGCGCCTTTCTACAGATGAAAAGTAGGTTGAGATGGTACTAAATTAACTCACAAAACTTGGAGTGAATAAAGGATGATTTCTGTGGCAACAGACCCTTCAATAATCTCAGGCAACTGAAAAATCTGTTGGGTGAGTGTGTTTCTGTGTGTGTTGGGTGAGACAGGAGACAAAGCATGGGAGAGCAGCTGTTTACATGTATATTAGAGGGAGAAATCACAAGCAGTTGAAAGAGAAACTGAAGGAAGGATTTTAAATTTCAGTAGTGCGGGATGATGTTGGTATAACTTACTGTACTGTGAAGAGATTTAAGCCCATTTTATAGAACAGCCTGAATGTAGGAGGAGAACAGAACTGCCAAATATGCTAACAGGAATTCATTATGCTGAAATCCCCCATATGTTTGTTTAAATGTGTTTGTACATACAATGTATATTTAAACATATGAAACAAGCAACATTAAATCAACATGAGGGATTTTGCAGTTAGCAAAACTGACAGGAAAAAATTCCCAAACCAAACCTGTAAAACTGAAACACTGCAATAGCAAGGTAAGGACTATATGACCTAAAAGGTTATTTTTCATTTTTCATGTTTCATGTTTCATGTGATAATCTTGTAGCACATTCAAACAGATATCAGATGGTCCAGATGATTTTATCTCAAATTTAGTATTACGTGCCCTTTCTTAAATAATTAAATAAACATTCATTTTTCAGCTTTAGCAAGGCTAATCCTGAAATCATCTGTTGAATTACAAATACTTCACATTAAGAAAACATTTTCTTTAATGTACATGTAACAGAATCATAGAGTCATAGAATATCCTGAGTTAGAAGGCACTCACAAAGATCATCAAAGTCCAAACCGTGGCCGTGCACAGGACATCCCAAGAATCATGCCATATGCCTGAGAACATTGTCCAAACACTTCCTAAACTCTGTCAGTCTTGGTGCTGTGACCACTTCTCTTGTTCCAGTGCCCTCGCTCTGGGGGAAGAACTTTTTCTTAATATCTAAACTAAACCTCACCTGACACAACTTCAGGCCATTCCCTCAGATTCTGTCACTGGCCACCATAGAGAAGAGATCAGTGCCTACCCCTCCTCTTCCCCTCACAAGGAAGTTGTAGACTGCAATGAGGTCTCTGCTCAGTCTCCTCTTATCCAGGCTCAGCAGGTCAAGTGACATCAGCTACTCCTCACATGGCTTCTCCTCAAGGCCCTTCGCCATCTTCATTGCCCTCCTTTGGACACTTTCTAACAGCTTAATATCTTTCTTATATTGTGGTGCTCAAAACTGCACACAGTATTCAAGGTGAGGCCACACAATCATCTCTCTCGACTGGCTGGTGATGCTTTGCCTGATACCCCCCAGGACATCGTTGGCCCTCCTGGATGCAAGGGCATTGCTGACTCAGATTCAACTTGCCATCAACCAGGACTCCCAGGTTCTGTGGCACTGCCCTCCATTCTTGTTCCCCGGTCTGTATGTACATTGGGGATCACCCCATCCTAGGTGCAGAGAATGGCACTTGTTTTTGTTAAACTTTGTACAGGTGGTGATTGCCCATCTCTCTTATTTGTTTAAGTCTCTCTGCAGGGCCTCTCTGCCTTTAAGAGAGTCAACAGTCCCTCCCAGTTTAATATCATTGGCAAACTTATTTTGTATGGATTCAAGTTCTGCATCCAAGTCATATATGAAGATATTAAAGAGCACAGGGCTTAGATGTAGCCCTGCAAAACCCCACTAGTGACAGGTGGCCAGTCTGATGTTACTCCATTCACTACAACCCTTTGCGCCTGACCTATGAGTCAGTGTTTACCCAGCCTTAACTCCAGAAGAAGATGACTTTTTGGCCAAGCCAGCTTTCTGCCTTGTCTGCTTGACTTCTGACGTTTTGAAATTGCCTGCTCCTGTGCCGAACACAGGAAAATCTGAAAGATGACCATTTATTCTGTGGTCTAGCATCCTCCTTTCACTGAATCTCTGGACTGTGGAAAAGCAGGGTTTTTTTCTTGTATTTTGAGGAGATGATTAGCTTAGAAAAAATGCAGAATCAAATTTCCCTAGCAGAGTGTAACTTTTAAACAACATCATGGTGTAAAGATAGTAATTAAAACGTTTGGAAAAAATTACTCCATTTCCCATTACATTTCAGTTGTAGGCTGGTATTTATCCCATTTATCTTTAGTTCACCCAAAAAAAAAAAGAAACAATGTGTTCATCTAGGCTTATTTAATTGGCAAGAAAGACTAAGAGCTACTTCCATTCCAGTAGCTCTGTTTGACCATAGATGTCCAAGCCAGATAGGATAAATTGCTTTTTATTTCTTTCTGGAAGTACTCGTGTCTTTGTTGACTAGTTTTATCAACAAGCAAGATAGGAAGATAAATTGCATGTCTAGCTTTTAAGTGATGTGAAATGACTGCAGAATATTTAGATATCAATAACATAAGATTCGTTTTCTATCCCATATAATTTTGTGTCTCTGTTTTCAGACCCATGCTCCCATTCCATGCTGCAGATGGAGTGCCTGGGCTCTGTTTTGTAGGGAACCATAAACTCTTCTGAGGTGAAAGTAAGGGTCAGTTCCAGAGGTTCTAGGAGCTGTTCCTTACAGGTGGTATAGAGAGGCTTAAACTCCTTGCACCCTGTGCAGACCGTTCACTCTCAAACACCTCGCTGTTGCGCAGCTTGCCAGGGCAACTCTACCTACCGCTTTGGCACTATGCTGTAAACAAATCACTTTGATTTCAACAATGATATACTATATGAATTATTTTAGGCTATTTAATCAAATATAATAGTAATTACTATGTATTAGGGTTACATGGCACAGGGAACACAAAGGGGATTTGGATTGATTGTTTGGTTTCATTTAGTTCACAGGTTATTTTATTAGGCACATAGCAAAGCTTTTGAGAACACTGGACTTATGAGAAGGAATCTGAGCTCTGAGCATAACTTGCTGGAGATGTTGGTGTGACAATGATTTTAATGTTTGACCTTCCCCAGGAGAAGAGGGAATTAGAAATTAAGTATATCAACATAGAGTCCTCAAACAAAACAAAACGCTAGAAATTTCATAATTCAGTTCTGTCTCAAACCCCAGAAGCCTGGCAGGTGATCCACAAATGGCTGGAAGAAATTTTTGCAAACAACTTGGCTGGTAACATACCTGACCTGCAAATGCGTTGTAAAAACCTGGCTACACTGTTCCACAAGCTAGTTTCAGTACAAAGCCTCTGGATTGTGTCTCTTGGTGTCTCAGGCTACATATCTACCTTCACTGGCTGAATATGTGGTCTTGGGAAGGGCCTCCGAGCTTAAATCTTACTTCAGGCACAATTTTACTTTTTAACTTATTGTGTTAACAATGGTCATACACATCTGTAATTATCTTGTGTTTACACAGATGACTGATATTCATTCTGAATAATCCATTTGTGATCTAAATCAAATGCATTTTATCTTCAGAGAACATGGTGCCGGTTACACACTCTTTTGGTCAGGTAAGTCCAGAACTGAAAAACATCTCTCAGGTGTCGGCTTCATGATCAAAAACTCTATTGTCCCTAAACTCGAAAATCTGCCGACAGGTCACTCTGACCGCATTATCTCCCTACGCCTTCCACTAAACATTTAAACAACGTAAATGTTTAGCCCTTAACCACTTGCATCAAACTCCTTTTATAGTCAATGGAAAGAGATAGACACTTGCAGCAAGTGAATTATGTTTTCCCAATGTAGACATATATAATAAATCTGGTTAACCTAACTGAAAGTGTTTCACGGATTGGCAATATTTATGGGTGTTTTAGCTGTGACATAATTTATGAGAAGCTTGATTTTCATGAGATCTTATCTTGCCTCCAGACAACAATGCCTTAGATATTATCTGGTGAAAGTCAGAATTTTAACTCCTTTCTGAATGAAACTGCAACACCTTTTAAAGATAAACTCCTCACTAAAGAAGTGAATTTTCATCGCACAGTGTACATCAAAGTTAAATATAAATTACAATCACCTTCCTGCTCTTTTGTCCATACTTACATATTGCCTGCTACCTATACATATCTGTCTGATTCTAGAACATCTTGGAAACAAAACTCCAACCAAAGTGTTGAGCATGGGTGAAATATTTCCACAGCTGGATCTCAAAATTGAGTTGTATATTTTAGACAGACTTATTTTCCTGAGTCAAAGCGTAACATACATATGGTCATAATTTTGTGTGTTATTTATTGTCCTGTCCCATATATCTGTTGTTATGAGAAGCTTACATATTTCAATATTTTTGAGTATTTTCAGAGGCTAAGTGAAAATGTGGATAAATTTAGTCTTTTGATTTCTGTCCAAAAGTTTGTATAATTCACTAAGTGGACAATGAAGCATATCTTAATGTTATCGCCATAATGTGTATTGCAGTCATCGAGTGAAAGTCAGAAAAGAAACTCTTATCTTTTATTTTATTCTTCAAGGTAAAAACCTTGAGGAAGCTGACATTTTAATAAGAAATCATTTTTGTTTAAGAACCTGCCTTTTCTTATGATGAATATTTAAGTATTCAAAGAAATCATACTTAAAAGGTTTCACTTAAATACAACTTTGTGTATAAGCATTTTTTTCCTATTTTACACCATAAAGTCCTGTGAAAGTTCACAAAAAGAAGATACAGGGTGAGAATACAATGGAACAAACCAGATCACAGTGGTGTTGATTGCAAACTTCTGACTCCTTAATGTTCTCTGTAAGACTGAACAATATAAATAAATTTGCTTGCCTTTATTACCTAGCATGACTAATGTGAATCAGCTTGCTGCACAACAGCTTTAATCAAGCTACTTGTATAAAATATCTTTGAAGACACTGAAGCATGAATGCAGCAGGTCAGCACACAGGAAGTATTCCTCTAGTTGCTAATCCGTGTTCAAGTTCAGATTATTCTTCAAAAATAGTGTTTCTTTGCTTCCTGTACTCACTCACTTAAAGATGGCTCTGTGGATGTGCCCTTGTGGTGCAATGTCAAATTCATTTGTCTGGGTGGATATCTAGTTAAAAATGTAAGACAATCATTTAGATGGTGATGCCTTAAGGTCCATCTTGTTTTTTTGATTTTTCTAATTTTTATAAGCTTTATAGGTAGATTTTAGAAGCAGTAGCATTTATTCCCTTACCCTTACCCTTAGCACAGAAGCTACACACATATCCCAACCATTTTACCCCGATTCCCCATATCAATACCCCTGAATTCCAGTAGAAATGTTTAGTGGCTCTTTAAGATAGACCTCTTCTGTTTGAGGACATCTAATCCTGGCCTGAACCGCAAGGATACAGTCAAGAACTGGGTGAATGTGTGCCCTTTGTGCTCTGAGGAAGACTAGGGGGACAAAGCAGGTGGTCTCGAAAAGATCCCAGCCTCAATTCCCTAGAGGTGGACTGGGGGTGGTCCAGGGCAAAAGCCAGAGGGAGGATAAAATCTGGGATTGGACAGAGAGTATTATAAATTGCAACGTCTGTAGCAGAGGGGCGTGTCTTGTAACCTTCTGCCTAGGCATGAATTAAATCCTTTCCTTATCTCACCTTCAAAACTAAGTTTTATTGGAGTTTCTTTCTCCCTGAATTTTCTTTTAGGCATCAATGGAAAGAATGATTTTGAGGCCACAAGTGTCCCCAAGGCTTTGTGCTTGTACCTATGTTGTTGCCGGCAATAAGAAAGCCAGTTAAAGGATATTCCTCACCATTCCATGTTGACCCTACATGCCCTGTAAAAAAAAAAAATTCTTTTTTTTTTAAAAAAAGAACCAGACATTTCAAGTGGGGATGATGGATTTTCACTGCCTTGTCTGTATTGCTCTCTGATAGACCATCCTTATTCTCCAGTAACAGTTGAATCCTTTGGCCAATTCCAAAATGTGAACAAACAAATTTCACGGTGGGAAAGTATAATGAACAAGTTTACTGACAATATGCACAGAATAGAGACAGATTAGTGCCCTTGTTGAAGTTAGGTTATGATCTGAGTTCAATCGTGTTATTAGATGCCTAAGAATCCTACAGGGGAGAGACTTAGGAAATTACCAAGAACACATCCTACAGCAACAAAGCTATGTATTTGTTTTTTTCCCACTCATATGTCAAATAGTTGCACTTGGCTTTAGAGATACACTTTACATTTTCATTTAATAGTCCTTGAATAGATACTGTATTTGGTTTCTGTTCCTCCACTGGAAAGCTCCTATCCTTTCAAGCTAACTGACTTGCACTCATCTGCACTGTTTATTTCGAGTTCCATTTCACTGCTCTTACCATAATGTCTATTTAGGATTGTTATTGTGATTCATATTACATTATGAGCATCATATGCGATTAACTCTCTGTGGCAGTATCCCTTCTTTACAAATAGATTTTAAATAAGCCATATGGTTATCTGACAATGAGTACAATTTCTCCATAAAGTATATGTTGCATTTTGAGCTGGATAATTCTGAATTGGATGAGATGACCTTCAACTGTTATTTCATTTTATTGAAATTACAGTTCAGATATTTTTTCTTTCAGTCTCTGTGTCCCAGTCAAGAGAGACACGATATAAATCCAACTGCAGCAGAAGTACAGATATCAACTACCCATAACTTACATTTTTCACGTCATCAGAAAGTTTCACTTTCCTGAGCTTCTCTTTATTTTGTAGTTATTTTTGGAGTGAGAGGATAAAAGTAACTTAGAAAAGGAACAAATTATGGTTCTCTGGTTTAGCACAAACAGTTGGCTAACAAATTGTGAAAAACTCATTAAATAGTAGAGCTTTATGTACAAGTATTCAATACTAAGATAAAAATTTGAATAGTAATTTTTATTAAAAAGAAAAGATAGCAACTGCACATGTTAATTTAATGTTGAAGATATGCCAACTAATGAAGATCTATTGGCCCCAATGTCAGTGTCCCTGGAGAATTATGACTAAGTACATAGTAAGTAAGCTGCTTGAAACATTTACTTCACATATTTCTCCATAACTCCAACCCCCAAATTTGTCTTTAGTCCCTTAGGAAAAAAAATTAGGACCAATAACAATGGTAATAACAAATGTGTCACAGCAAGAGAAGAGGAGAGATCCAGGTTACATCCTTCAATAACAGGGAGTTTGCTATATTAAAATGCCTGGATGATTGTGGGAAATAGGTCAAAGCCCACAGAACAGAAAAAGCTAAAATACTTTCAACTGTCTTTATAAATTTCCCTTGGGGAAAACTCCTGACTCTCAGACATTAGATTAAATAAACCTTGAACCTGCAAATTTATTAGAGCAATAATTAAGAATATTGAAAACTTATATTCTGTGAGAAACAAGTGTAAAGAAGAAATTTAGCAGCTTAATGAAGAAACTGTATTAAAAGCATAATCAGACTGCAAATACTGGAAGGATAGGAAGTATAGAAAAAAACATAGCTTGGGTAAAGTATTGACTCTTTAGGGATTTCAATTGCATGAAAGGAGTATATGGAACACAGAAAAAGAGGTCAAATTGTTAAGGACAAATGTGTGGAAAAAAAATTGTAAAGAACCAAGGTGTAAAATAAGACACAACTGGCAAGAGTTATAAAGAGCAACAAGAAGACACTCAGTAAGCATGTTAGTATCAAGATGAAGATAAAGGAAAATGCTGAATGGGGAAAGGAAGAACTGATGATGATACCAAGAATTCTGAGGTGTTTAATGTTCTTTTTAGCTTCAGATATTGCTAAAAAGATTGTCTGAGATCAGGCAGCTGACATATAATCAACAAGAAAGGGGTGAGGATTTAGTCTGGAGAAAGGAAAAGTATAATAAAGACCTCTAATGTAAGTTAGAAGTTTTATGTTGGATAGTCCGATTGAATTTTACTCAGAAAACTTTAAAGAATTGCTGAAAACTTATAGAATTCATGAAAGGTTATGAAGTTTTGGAGAGCTGAGAAAAAAAAGAAAATCATGGTTCTCATCTTCAGAAAGGTGAAAAAGTAGGAATTGAGAATTATGTGCGAGTTAGCTTTAGTTCCTTTTGTGAAAAGCTGGAACAAATAATCAAAAAATTTATAGGCACCTAGAGATAACGTAAGAATAGAGCAACTACAACCACAGATTTCTTGGGAACAAAGCTTGTCAGAATAATATAATTTCCTTTTTGTGATAGTGTAACGGTCTTACAGATAAAAGAGAAGAAATGTATATGTAAGATATTTTGAATTTACAAAATCTTTTGAAGCTGCTTTAGGTGACACTTATAAGCGAAAGATAAGATTAAGAAGATTAGTATTATAGATGTGAAAAATTATCCAATATGCCCCAAAAGTCATTAATAGTGATTGCCTATCAAATTGGAAGGCAGTATTTAGGCAGGTTCTGCAGAAGATTTTCACATGTCTTGTACAGTTCTGGCTTTTCATGAATGATTTAAATGTTGGAATACAGAAGAGACTTATTTAAATTCACAAAGGCTCAGTTGGGAAAGTGATCAGAAAACAGACAAACTGATAAACTGATAAAATTCAAGAAAAAAGGTTTTGAAGTTCATGACAAGGCGCAGTGGGCACAAACTGAAACACTTAAAGTTCCATCTGAATATGAGGGAAAATTTCTTTACTGTGAGAGTGACAACATGCTGAAACAGGCTGTCCCAAAAGGCTGTGAGTTTTCCTTCCTTGGAGATATTCAAAACCCTCCTGGATGCAACTTGCTGTAGGTGAAACTGCTTTAGCAGGAGGGTTGGACTAGATGATCTCAAGTGGTCCCTTCCAACTCCAACTGTTCTGTGATTCTGGGATTCTGTGAAGTTCTGCACTTAGGCAGTAATAATTAATGAACTGATCAAATATGGTTTAGGGGAAAAAAAAAGGCAAGAAGATGCTCTGAAGAAAAGTATCTAGTCAGCATACTGGCACCCAAATTGAACTTGAACTGAGTATGTCATAATGTTCTGCTAACTTGGATTACAGAAATAGGAGTGCTGTGCATAAGGTATGTAAATTAATCTCTCTGCTCTGCTTGACTCTAATAAGGTTGCAGATTGAGTACTGGTCCAATTCTGCACATTGACTGAAGTCCAGCACAGTGTAATGAGAACAGGCTTTAAAAGTGTAAGCAGCTGCTATGTATTGTTTTGTTCTCTCATACAAAGAGCAAACAGGAGAAAAACAGGTTATGCCTCTTTGAGGAGGCATACTGACAAACCACAACTTTATTTGCTTTTATTGCAGAATCATATTCTCATGCCCAGCAAAATAACAGTATACTGGTAGATAATTAAACTACCTTTTCTACACAAAAATCTGAGCAATTAAATGGGGAAAAATATTGCTTAATTCTCAAAAACTTTGTGTTCACAAATATTATTCCATAAAATTTGTTTGGATATCTTTTTCTTCCTGGACATTTTGTCTAGAAGTCTGACACTTGTCAAGTGGCAGTTTTCATTTCACACAGAGGTCCTATCAAGGAACAACGAATGAACCATGGGATATTGTTGGGAAAAATGAACAGAACTCATCTAGAGTTTCCAGATTGATATCTATTGGTGCTGTAGACAATGTACCTTTAGATCTAATCCTCACAATACAGTAGAAGCTGAGAACTCTGGAAATTTAATAGGAGTGTCTTTATTGCAAGCTTGTTCGATTTGTGCAAGTCTCTCTTTTCTTGCAGCCTGACACCCTGCCCCCATTGTCATGCAGGCAGGATGTCACCCACATCATCTGAGATGACATGTAGTCCGTGCTACTACCATGTAGGGTGTGATTCTCTCAACTCATACTCACATTGGTGGAGCCAAGGAGTGGCACAACTCTTACCCATATTCAAAAGTCATTTGCACAGTTGGCTGGACATTAAGTCCCTGATAGTATACCGGAGCCATGCTATTGTTTATGACCCTGTGTTTGTTATCAGTGATCAAGGGGCATCACCATTTGGGAGCATTGCTGCTCATCTTTCCTACTGCCCCAGTAAGGTTTTGTGTATAACCTGTTGTTAGACTCCATTACTGTTCAGACCACAGAGACATGGTTGTTCTCTGAATAATCTGCTGGTTTGCTTCATGTTGATTAGCAGCAGTGCTGTTGAAAAGAGATTAGGGAGCTCAATCATTAGGAAAAAAAAGATACTGATTATTAGTTTTGAATAAGAATACTTATCAAAAAATGTAAGATTATGTTCATGTATTAATATTCATATCTGGCATTATAATTAATTCTATTTGCCCTGTATAAATTGTCTCTCTGTACATCCGAAGAGAGCTCAAGCTCAAAGAGAGGCCTATCCTTCATCACCAAGCATAAAAAATTCCTGCTAAAACCTCTGTTTTTAACAGGAAAATAGGGCAAATAAAGATTTGTTGAAAAAATACACAATCATGACACTCAGGATCAAGAAACAACGATGCTGATATGTTTGTGTTCTCACTAGTGCCAACATTTTAATGAGTAAAATACTGTTTCTAGTGCCTTATTCCATAAGCATTTTTGAGAAAATTGTCATACTAATTGTGATCATTTAACATGCCCTTGGATTAATTTATAATATGGGAAAATAAGTGTATATGTATTTTGAAAAACTATATTTGTGGAAATATCAGTGGCATAATAGGCTAGAAATGGCATATACATACTGCAAAACAAGAAAAAAAATTCTGTCTGGTGTCATGCAATCCAAATGAGTGGAAGATTTGATGGAATTTTCTTCTGTTTTTGAATAGAAAACAGATGAAACCAGTTGGAAAAATGTATGTTTCAAGTCAGAGGACTTTTAATCACTTAGTTTTTTTTTACAGAACTGATGTATCTGGGAAAAAAAACCAAGAAGCGAAATGGAGTTTTCTTTTTAATAATCACAGAACTGAAATTGACCATGCAAAGGAATAAAATCAAAAGGTTAAGCAGGCAAGTTACGCTGCAGATACTTTTCTACAGAAATTCCTTTTGGAATAAGTGAAACATACACAACAGCACTGAGATACAAGGTATTAGAGGAGGTGTTGCTCTTCTACATGCCTTTTTTTTCCCATGATGCTCTTCTTCAGCATACCTCTTGGAAGAGCTTTAGCTGGAATCAACAATGAAGTTCATGTGCCTAAGCAAGCAGTTAAAATTACAAGCATGGTGTTGACATACAGCCAAAGCAATGATTCCAGAGGGGGAGATAGGGGGTAGGGGGGATGGAACTAGCACAGGAAGACTCTGAACTCAGAATGTGAGCAGAATGGGTAAAATGGACATTCATCAACTCCCCACTAGATCCTATCTGAAGGCACTCAGTTACATCTAAATCATTTCCTTTGAGTTAAACTCTCTCTTCAGCAAGCAAAGATGAGATCTGGGCTTGAAAATTGCCTTTCAGTGGCAGTAACTCTTGGAAAGAGAGTTACTGGTCTCCCCCTTCTCCATGCCAGCTCCTTGATCAGCCTTGAAGCCATACTAGTTCTGGTTGCAGAAATTATTTTCACTGTGAACCCCTTGAGGATTAGCTGACAAATGTTCAAGCAGATAAAATGCATGCAAAGATATCTTCAACCCTTATATGCTACTTTTGGTTTCAAGGATTGTAAGTTTATGACATGGAATGCAATCTAGATCTGGTTTTAAGGGGGTTACATTCCAGTTGAATTTCCTGGAGGAACAAAGTGTTATTTTTAAATGGGTAAATATAAGGACGTGTAAATACCACCCCATAGATTATCTCAAGTTCTTGTTTCATCTATAAAGAATTATTTGTCTTTAAATGCTGCAGTGCTTTCTAGACATTTCCTTTTTAAAAAGTGCAATCAGGTGATCATATAAAAGTTGGTGCTTGTCAGATGGTTTTTCAGAGGTTTCTTTGGGACAATTATGTGAAGAAAGACTAAAAAAACATCAGTATTGGGCTTTCAATGTGATACATTTTTAAGGAAAAGGCCAATGCTTTTCTCATTTTTGTTCATGTAGAAAAATAATTGTCACTTTTACCCTCTGAACTCATTTCTTGCTTGTAGTTCATAACCTTCTCCTGTGGACCTGTCTGAAAAGTATTTCATCTAGGAATATAGTTGAGGGGGAGCAAGATCCTTTAGTCTATGCTTCATCTCACTGAGAGTCAGATGTGAAGTGGAGTCAGAAGCTTTTGCTGTGAAGATGATTCTCTTAGGACAGTCTGAGAGAGATTCACAAACTATCGAGACCAGAGAAAGAAAATTGTGCTAAAACAGAAGGAATAGCTTATCTGACACTGCTAGTTTGAAACCAGATGATACTCAGATAAACTCTGAGGCAGAGTTTAGCTATAAGTGCAAACAGCTTTTGAGAACATTTCTGCTCCCTGTATCCCAAGGTATTTTCCTACTCTTCATGCTTGGTTATACTTTGGGATTTATTTAATCAAAAGGTGTTACAATTTACTGTCATATTGAAAGATTTTATGAAAGCATTTCACCATATCACTATATGACCAGGTGCACCATTCAAGGGAAATGAATCTTATATACTCCTATATCTCTTCTTATGGGTTTTGTAATTACTGTTATTTGCAGCCATTTGCCCCACTTTTCCTTCCGCAAAAAATCTAGGAGAATATTCTTTTTCTTATTTTGTTTGGTTGCATTTTTTCCCAATACCAATCATTTTGTACAGGAGAAGTACAAAAGAAGGATAGAAATTAACTCAATCTCTCCGAACTGTTTATGTCTTTATATGCCTGTGTATATCTGCATGTTTGTGCCGGTTCGTGCATGTCTGTATTTGTGCTCCAGGCTTGCAAAGATACAGAAATGATCATTCCCCTTCCTATTTTAAATGAAATAAGAATTATTGTTAGAGACCAAGGAATCTGTCACGTTGATGTCACATAGCAGGCATACAATAGTTTGATCTCACCAGTGTGATCTCACCTGCAAGAATAAGTTCAGTTCTGGAAACCTCAATATCACACATATATTAACAAATCAGAGGCAGTTCAGGAAAGTACAACAAAAAAGGATTAAGTGTTCAAAAGGAATTAAATATAAAGAAATAATCACAACATGGTCAAGCAGTGGCTAATATAAAAATGGAAAGGAAATAAATCTCAATAGGAGCTTTTAAAAATGGTGTGAGCTAGGAAAGCCAAAAGAAATAAGAGGAACTTCTGAAAGAAGTTAAGATTAAATCAACAAATATGGTATTACAGCTAGATTTCTTATAATTTTGAAAAAAAAAGTAAGAAAAATATAATTAAAATTGTTATGGTAAAAGGGACTCTGTAGGTCATCTACCCAAGTTCCCGATTAAAGCAGGGTTGGCTTTGGAGTGTTCTGTCTGACATATTAGATTTGAGAACATCTAATGGGGATGAATATTTCACAGATTCCAGGGTTCCAGTGCTTGACCATCACCACCATGAAGATTATATATATCTATATCTAGATATAGATATAGTCAGAATTTTATTTGCAGTAGCTTTTTTCTGTCTGTTGTATAATAATCTTTCACTGAGCATATTTGAGGAGAATCTGAATGTCTTCTCTCCAGTCAGCATGGGTACTTTGTTGTTTCATGTTCAATCTTCTGCTCATTGGGACTCCTTTGCACAGCAGATTCCAGTCTGTCCTGTCACATGGGTTGACTCCATTCCAGGTGCAGGACTCTAAATTTGTTTTCACTGAGTTTTACTGGAATTCTCAAGTTTGACAAAATCTCATTTCTATGCTTCAGTGCATCATCCTCATCTCTCAGATTCATGCCATCAATGCATTTTGTGAGGGTGCAATCTGTTTCGTCATCCATATTGTGCATCAGCTTTAGTACTATTTTCTGCATAATGCCACTAATACCTGGACGACAGTAGGACTTTTGAAGTGATGTCTGTTAGTGTTCTTTGGCAGTCTGACAATCTAGATAGATTTCTATTCACTTCGCAGTCTGCCTACCTAAAACTCTCCAAAATTGCTATATGAACACTGTGAAATAGTGTGTCAAAGTCATTGCTAAAGTCAAGATCAAGGACAACTGCCACCTTCCTCTTGTCCACTGAGTCAATCAACTCAGAAGCTAATTGGCATGGTTACTAATTGGCATGAACTGTGCTCACACACAACATATTGACAGTTCCCAATGAATTTTTTTGTTCTTCATGTATCTGAAAACAATTTTCAGCAGGATTTGTTCTACTATCTCAGAGGCAAGAGTGAGACAGTTTTCCTCCTCCTTAAAAATGGGCATCACATTTGTGTTTTCTTATCATCATGGATGTCTTCTAGTCTCTGTAACTTTTCAAAGATGATAAAAGCAGATTAAGAATGGCATCAGACCTTTTGGATGCACCCAGTTTGGTCCCATGGATTGTATGTGTAAAGTTTGCTCTAGCAATCACTAAGACATACTCCATCTAATTTGTCTTCTGGTGCCTTTGTAGCACTCTTTATCCTGTACTCTTCTACTAGGGACAGAGACTTAGTCTGAGGTAGAGGAAGTGCTGAGTAGAGAAGGCGCCAAGTACCTCAGGCTTTTCAATATCCTATGTAGATAGATATGTCTCATTCAGGAGCAGGCCCGCATTTTGCTTCTTACCCCTACTATTTCTCTACATACCTGTAAAATTGTTTCTTGTTCCCTTTCACATCTACTGGCATTTTCAGCACCAGTTCAGTTCAGCGCTGAACTTTGGTTTCATTAATTCTCGCCCTAGAGACCTAGGCACTGCTTCTGTATTACTTCTTAGCGGTGTGTCCCCAGCTCAACTCTATATGCTTTCTTTTTGGGCTTGAGCTCATTCAGGATTTCTGCATTGAGTTAGCTGGCCTTCTGCCACACATTCTTATTCACATTGGGATTGAACTCCTTGTGTTTTAAGGAGTTTTTCTGCGAAGGAAACTGGATCTCATCAGTCCCTTTATTGTTCAGATCAGCTTCCCGTGGGATCTTGCCTATCAGTCTCCTTAAAGAAGCTGAATTACTTTCTTATCTTCATTGCTGAAGCTCAACTTTGCTATTCTGCCATAAAAAACCTAAATGGATGAATAGAATTCATGTCATTAAGATTAAAGAGACCAGAGTACATGCATCCTTAGTCCTTGGAACTATTCCATTGGTTCTTTTTTAATAAAAATTTTGTATCTATCAATTTGAATGGTCTTATCAGGAAGTAAAATTTATAGTTATGAAATAATAATAAAAAGTAGTGACCTTGACTCTTTTATTTGAATATTGATTCACAAATTAAATCTTTGGTAATGGTTGGCTCTTTTACTCAGTAATATTCAAATACCAATCATAATTTAAATTACAAGCAAAAAATAATACAATTTTCATTATCAACATTCATTGGATAATATTAACTATTTTATTATTATTATAAAATAATGTCCTAGTTAGAACAGCTGGGACCAGTTCATCACTGTATGGGTGTAACCCAAAACTGTGTATTCTATAGCCTTCCATGCCATTTCCCAGAAACTGTTATCAATAGACCATTTACACCTTCTGCCCAGAGCAGCCTGACTCCTCAGGCTATAAACTAGGCGTTAAGAGGCCTGTGAGATAGGAGGATGCTCCTGTCCTCACACCCTTTTGTGGAACTCCCCCCCCCTAAGGGAGGTACTGAGCATTCCTGCCTGAACTGGAGGATATACAATCTTGGAGTCTTGGGACGTTTTTAACCACTCATGGGATCCAGAGGAAGACTGCAGACCACCACTCTCAACCAGACTGCAACCACCACTCTTGACTGGACTGCAATCACCACTCTTGACCAGACTGCAACAGCACTCTCACCAACAGGTTTTTTTCCTCTCCTTTTACTTTGGACTCAGGGGGCCCAACGAACACCACTCTATTCATGCCCCAGGGTGCTGGGTTATACATTTGGGTTTTGTGGGTTAAAACCAACTGTTTGTCTGTATAATCGTATTTATTGTATTATTTTATCAAATTGTTATTCTGACTTATAATCTCTCCTTTGAGTTGAGTTCATTTCCTCTGCTGGTTTACCTTTAAATATATTTTTCATATATTAACTATAGTATCACAACATTTTCAATAATGTATTCACATTTAGATGTCTACATAATAGAATCTCAGAAAAACAGGACTAAGAAGGCATTGAGAGGTCATGTAGTCCTTTTCCCTGCCCTAAGGCAGACTTGGTAGTCTCTATGATTCTGCATAGACAATTTTCTACTTTTCCTAAAGACTTCTATGACAGAGATTCCCCCAACAATCTATGCCTGTGATTCACTACCTTACCTTTACATGTTTCCCCAGTGTCTATACTGATTTTTCTGTGCTGCTTTGGAAGCTTGTTATTTCTTGCAAAGATTACAGAGAACAATTTCACATCCTTCTCTGTGGCTATGGATATCCAATCTGGTTTACTTCCACCCCAATATCATTTAACTGCACTTCCCTTATTTTCTTAAGACAATGTCATGTACAAGAAAAATAAATGTTACAAAAAATGAAACTATATGACAAACAACTCCCCTTCTATTTGTCAATGTGTAGAAAGATTAGATCATTTGGGTTCATTGTTCGTCATAAAGCTGCATTCTGTGTGCTGTGTACTCCACTCTTGTCTTCAATGTATTTTCAAATAGGTTGTTTTAATAATTGCTAATGATTTTTTCAGGAAGTTTGAGGAACTTACTCATACTTTCTACATTTTTTTGCTGTAGTTATCTGACTTCCCCCTTGCCTTTTTTTTAAAAAAGAGATGTAAACTTCCTATTATCTATAACTCATCAGAATGGTTATTGCAAGCAGTTTGCTTATACTGAGTCAACACAAGTCATCCAGTTAATTTATGATTAACTCTAAATATACCATCAATTGCGTATTACCTATGCATGTCAAACTGATTATTTGCTGATAATATTTTCAGTCTTATTAGTAAATCATACAGCAAAACTGAGGAAATCTTTCTGATGATCATTATAGTCACAAATGAGAAATGCAAAAGTGCTACTCTATCAATAAATTATTGTCACCAAAATTTTCTAATTAGGTTTCTCTAAGTCATATAGAAAATTAGATGAGGTAGATAATACCCTCAACTGTATTAAATAAAATCAAAACAAACCTAGAGCCAGAAGCAAAAATACAAACAGGCATAAGGAAATAAGCTAGTTAATAAAAAACCACTGTGGAACATCATAATTTTTCACATCATTATTCAGACTATACACAGAGAAAAATTGTTACTGTTCTTTTCCTAGAGGAAAGTTTTTGATGCCTCATGAGCCATCATCCTATGCTTCATACTACAGATAGTACAGACAGTATACAGTGAAATTAGTTGGGCTGTAACCACGGTAGTACAACTGAATTTGGCTGTGGGCACTAAGTATTAGGAAACTGAAAGTAAGGGAAAATTTTGGTAGAAAAATTAGGTATCAAAAGAACAGCCAACAATAAAATGAAGAAATAACTTCATTGCCTGGTAATAGAACACTTTGTCATCACTTAGTGCATGACACACCTGGAAAGACACATCATAGTCAGTGTCTTACAAATTCCTCCACTTTGGTTTCTCTGATAAGTTGTTCTGGTTTCAGTTGAGATAGAGTTAATTTTCTTCACAGTGGCTAGCATGGGGTTATGTTTTGGATTTGTCCTTAACACAGGGTTGATAATGTAGAGATGTTTTTGTTGTTGCTGAGCAGAGATTACACAGAGCCAAGACCTTTTCTGCTTTCTGTACTGACATGCTGGCAAGGAAGTTGGAGGTGCATGGGAGGCTGGGAGGAGACACAGCCAGGACAGGTGACCCAAACTGAATGAAGGGTTATTCCATACCATATGACATCATGCTCAGTATATAAAGCTGGGGGAGGGAGAAGGAGGAAGGTGGGACATTTGGAGTGATGATGTTTGTCTTCCCAAGTAACTGTTAGGCATGATGAGGCCCTGCTTCCTGGGGATGGCTGCACATCTGCCCACACTTGGGAAGTAGGGAATTAATTCTTTTTTTTGCTTTGCTTGTGTGTGTAGTTTTTGCTTTCCCTATTAGACTGTCTTTATCTCAACCCATGAGTTTTCTAGCTTTCACTCTTCTGTTTCTCTCCACAGTCCAGCTGATCGGGAATTGGGCAAGTGGTTGCATGGTGTTTGGTTGCTGGCTGGGGTTAAACCATGGCATATGTGACTCCATGCTTTACTTGGGATGAATTTTTGGCAAATACCAAGATCTTTCAGTTCATTGTTAATAGAATTTGAAGACATGATCGTCATCTCTAAAAGAGATAATTTTTTATTTGTACTGAAAGACTAAGTCTAGTTATCCAGTGAGAATCTGTCATCTGAGAGGAAGCTGTTGGCATATACAAACTCCACTTACATTATGCATGAAAAAGAGGTTTGGTTCAGTTCTTGTATTATCAAATTGTTCATAGTCAAAAAAAATATTCATAAATAAAGAAAGCAACATCTTATCATATTCATCATATGTCTGTTTCTGTATTTAAAAACAATTTTGTGCATGAACCTTTTCAAATTTTAAAATGGATTTTTATTCATGCACAGGAAATAAATAAAGCAAGTGAAATGAATGCTGTCGAGACATGCACATTTCAGACAATCCTCCAAGAAAATGGTCAGAGGATATCAGAGTGGATAATATCCCACTTGCATCTTTCCTTTTTTTTTCTCCACTTTATATAAAAAGTTGCAGCTTCTCTGAATGTCAGTTTGGCAACTTTCAAATGTACTAAATTAATTTTAACTCCAACTATCAGTGAAGAAATGAAATAGTAGCGAAGAATAGTAGCACTCTGTGATGTTTACAAATATATTTACATGAGGTCATTCCTCCTGTGAACCCACTGTAAGTGCCAATTTGTTGCAGTTTTCATTATAATAGAAAAAACATGGGTAATAATGAACTGCAAACCTTATTTGGAAAACACATAACTTAAAACCATCAAAAGACAACTGGGGTCATCTCTAAAGCAGATTTCTTAGTTGCCAATGAGTATATTGCTGCTTTCATTAAATGGACTTTAAAAGGTTTTTAAATGCATTTCTTACATTGGCTAACAACCTGATTCTGCTAATACTACAGCTACTAAGTTCTATAGAGCATTATTTAGGCCCAGGGAAAATTGTCTGACACTGGTATTGAGGTCTAGACTAAGTGATCATTCTGAAACTGTATAGCAGACCTCTTTTAAACATTTGATTGCTAAAATTTACTCACTTTTCTTTATACTTACCTTGTTTCCTCCGTAATATTAAGTGAGTATGGCTACCATCTCCTCTGAGTTTGCAAATCATATGCTACAGAAGAGGTACAATATGGGAAAAAAGCCCAAGTCAGGTGGAAAATGAAGGTCAGTGTGAATACAATTTGAGTTTATTAAGTACACACTTCTGTCAGTACTGACTAATTTACACATTGTTCAAGCCTAGGAAAAGGTAATTCCCTGTTCTGAGTAATGAAATTGAACATTAACTGAATATATTGGAAATGGCTGATCTCATAGTCTCTAATATATTCAGGCAAACTTCCAGAGATTGTTCCAATTTTAGACAAAGGCCTAAGTTTCAACTCTCTGAAAACAGACATCAGGAACATAGGAAATCTAACTCTAGGGAAATAGTGGTTTTTCTAAGTTCTTTTCCTTTGTTAATGAAAACCAGGTAAATATGTTCACAGAATATTATGGGTCAATGGTATTGCCAAATAATTAGGAAGTTCTCAGGTGTGTGTTTTAAGTTGATATATTGAAAGAGAGAAGGAAGAACTGTTTTCTCTATAAGCATATGAAAAATAAGAATAGTGGTACTTTACTCAGTTTTCATCTGGCTCATACTTGAGTCTTGATACTTCATGTTGTCATGAACAATACATAAAGCAAGAGTCAAACCAAAGTTAGAGGTATTATCGTATTGACGATGGATGTGGTTCGTACAGAAAATCTTTTTCAATATTTGTCTATAATGAGATACCATGATAAGACTGATTTTCTCTTTTTTCTGTGGGTATTTGGTCAGTGTGGTTTTATAAGAGGAGTAAAGAGCTCAAATGGTTCATATGCGTCTGTCTTTGTTTAGAATGTAAAGGGTATAGGATGCAATTTAGGGAATCTAAAGAAAATGAAAAAATTCCTTAAAATTTTTTTTACTGTTATGTTTTGTTTTGTTTTTAAATTGCCTTATCGTTATCTACTACTTGAGAAAACTCTTTAGAATGCTTTAGATGCTCATTATAATTCTGACAGTGTATATTTGAAACCATAAGAACTTACATAAAAATTATATTTTGCCTGCAATATTAAAATAAATAAATAAAAATTCTTAAAAGGAAGACCTAAGAACCTTTTTTAATCACTGTCAAATAATACATAAAAATTCAGAAAATACTGATTAATTAGAAATTTTGCTGTAATATTTGTCAGATGAATGTTTGTTCACAAGGAGTTGGGTTTTGACCCATTGCTATCATTGACCTAATTCACTCAGGAAAATGATGAAGATATGATTCTTACTGGCACATAGGAAAGAAATCTATTCCTTTTCATAAAATTTGAATGAGTTTCTTGATTGATTCTTGAGAAAACTGTACAAGGAATTGGCATTTAAAATATATTTTGTCCTAAATTTCTCTGTTTATTCTCCTTTCTCTGAGGATTTGACTCAGACATGCCACAAAAAATTTGGAAGGAATAATTTTCTGGATTAAATAGTCTTCAGTTTGGTTTGATAAATCATCTTACTAGGTATGTTGAAGTGAAGTGATGAAGTGAAGCAAAACCCTGTCCAAAGTATAAATATTGTCATCTAACATGATCTAGAAACTGAGATTTGACACCATTTTAAAACTGATCTTGTTCTTCATCACACATAGTCTGGACTGACTTGGAGAAGTATCTCTTTATCATCCTCCTACATCCAATTTTCTATCTCTGTTTTTTTCAGACAATACTTAAGGTGTGCTTGCTTTATCCATAGGAAGAGCCTTACTCTCTATGTATAGCAGTTAATTTCCTCTCACTGAAATGAGAAAAAGCTGAACCAGAACTCTTTGTGTTCAGTCAGTTTCTGAGAGAAAATAAATAAGAAGTCAAAGACACCTATATAAGCCATCACAGCATAGACTTCTATTAATTTGGTATTGTACAATTCGTATAATAAGTACTCAAAAAAAAATCAATAGGAAAGTCTATTGGCTATGGCTGAAATGGAGTTAATTTTCCCCATAGCAGTCCTCACAGCTCTGTGGTTTTTACTGGTAGCTGGAAAGCTGTTGATAACCCTCCAGTGCTTTGGCTACTGCTGAGCAGCACTGGCACAACACCAGTGCTGTCTTTCCAACATTCCCCCTTCACCAGTAGGCTTCCGGTGGGCAAAATCTTGGGAGGGAATATAATGAGGACAGCTGACCCAAGATGACCAAAGGGGTATTCCATTTGATGTCCACACTGCAACAAAAGCTAAGACAAAGGAGAAGGAGGTAGGGCATTCGTTATTATGGTGTTTGTCTTCCATAACAACCACTACAAACACTGAAACCCTGCCTTCTGTGCTGAACATTGTCTGCTTTTGTTTTCCCTTGCTTCCACATGCAGCCTTTGCTTTATTAAACTGCCTATATCTTGATTCATGAGGATTTTTTCCATCTTATTTTCTCCCTGCTACCACCCCTGTCCTGCTTAGCAGGGGAGTGATAGAGGGGTTTGGTGACCTGGCATCCAACCAAGGTCAGACTACCACACAAAAAAAGCTAAACTATTGTATTTAAATATCAAATTTGAATGTTTTTAGAGTAAAGTTACATAGAATATGGCTCATCATACATAAGTTGAAAACAAAACAAAAGCAAAATCCATCAAGCACTGCAGAACTGTTTTGACAGCCAGGTTTAAGTAAATGCAAAACATAAACTGCTACATTTGGTTTTTCATTTTCATACCAGGGCATTTTGCATTGAATTCTTTTTTAAATATTTCAGGCAAACCAGAAGAAAGTATTGATCAGTTTTAACTGATGACATGCCCATAAAGTCATCAACAAATATCGGCGCCTAATTCTGAAGTACATGCATATGTCTCAGATAATAGATTATAGTGCAGTGATGATAGATAAGATTTTTTAATTTGTTTATTTAGATGTTAGGTGCTTTATGGGACATTAAGAAATTAATTTCTTCCTATCTCATTTTGGTGCAAGTTTAAAACTTTAGACGGCATTAATGAAATATTGTTCCCAGCTTTTCTGGGGAACTTACAGTTTCCACAAAGCTTGGTAAATGATTTTTCTTGGAGCTGTGTATGTGGATATCTCATAAACTCTATATACCCCTGCTCCTGGAACTCTGAAATAGCCGAATTCTGCATAATTACTCTCCATCTCAGTAATCATAGAAACATCGGGATATTTGATAGTACGAAGCAAAAAAAATCAAAACATCAGAATGTGAAATTCTCTCTCTAAATAGCATCTTCCCCAAATTTGGGTGTGAATTTTCTTACCTATAATTTACTCTAAAAATCACATGGTTTCTAGTCAAATTTAAACCAGTTACAATGACATTCTTAATCCTGCTTCTTACTGTCGTTTTTCAAGACGGTTAAAGAACAGTCATTACAGGTAAAGGAAGTTCTGTATTTGTTAGTATTTTATGCTGAAAAAGCTCAGCCCAACATACTTCCAGGAAAATTTCAGTGGCTCAAAACTCCTGTAGGGGTTATGGAAAATTTATAAAAAGGTACTTTTGAGCATCCTGACAAGTACAGTAGTAGGAAACAAAAGTAGCAAACCGACAGTCTTTACCAAGGGCCTCTTTAGGAATACATCATAAAAATAATTTGGTCTGACGGACTTAGCAGGGAATTTTCACCAAATTTCCATGCTTGACAACATCAACAATAGTCCCTTTGGACTCATATTCATTCTTCTGGAAGAATATAGTATGTTGCATAGATCAGTCACAGAGCCACTGCTTCTTGTCCATGTCGGTGATGATCTGACTGACAGCTGGTGACATATTGTGCATCCATGGGGACAGAAAAATGCTCACACAGGAGTTGCTGATAACCTTTCCTATGAGTGTCTCTATAAAAAAGAAGGAAATGTAATGGGATTATATTGATTAATTTAATGACAGAGCTGATGAGTTGCAACCTCCTTTAAGAGGTCATTTAGAGGAATAGTCTACTGCTTAGTTAAAACTACTCAGCAATCTAGAATTAGCAGGAGCATTTTCTTTTTGTCTTTCTCTTCTTTTCCTTTTCTTTCTTTTTTTTTTTCTTTCATTACAGCATATGCACAAACCTGTGTGATGGAGCTGATGACTGATGATGATTATAATAACGATAATGGCTGTTTGAATTTTTTTCTTATGCTGCTATTCCCTAGTCCTATGTGCTGAAGGCATACACTATGCACTAAGACTTCACTAGGAATTTCTGAGGTGAACAATTCCTTTTTTTCACCTGGAAATAACTTCCATTTTAATTTCTGATCCTGGTTCTATCCTGTAGAGAACTTTAAATAAAGAAAGGAAATTTCATGGTTGGTGTTATTTTTAAAACAAAACTTTAAAATAATTAACATTTGAGAAAGAAGAAAACACTCTTCTATATGTTGTACATCACTCTATGAATCTACATCATTATTGATGAATAAAAAGAATCCTAACAAGAGTTTAATTATGTTCTGCATATTACAGCAGTAGCTACAAGATGGTTTTCATAATGGAACAATATAAAATTAAGCAGTCCCCCAGAAAATAAACAAAAAATTACACATTATATATTGCTTTAATTATTGACATACTGTGCTGCACAACACTGAATATTTTGAATTCCAAACTCTCAGGGTTAAGATCAAAGATCTAGCTCTTGTCTCTTGTAAACCCTGTTTATGAACACAGGAGGCTGCAGAGATATTGATGTTTAAAACATACATCAGATTCCACAATCTACCACAACTGGTTTATTAGTCGTTGGTCATTGTTACACAGATTGTCTACTTGCACATATGATAACATGGTATTTATTACCCATTTGAGTGTTTAACCATAGAAAATAAAGTTTAGAAAATATAGGAGTGCTGGGTATGTACTGAGTAATCGTATCATAAAGTATCATAGTTTAAAACGTGTTGAGTTGACCTTGAAATGAAGAACAGCAGAGGAGAGATAGGATCATTCTCTTCTTGCACAAAAAAGGGAAATGAACTTCAGGTCATTCCTACTTTCTTAGCCACTAGCTGTTATCCTGGAGGTGTTGTGCTTGAGAGATTTTAGCAACAACACTTTGGGATTATTACTGGGCAATTGAGAGACCCACATTACCATTGGCCTCAGAGGAATTTTTCCGCATGTCATCCCAGCTGGAGGCTAAAGAGCTATAAAAGAAGTCATGGAGGAAAGCTAATTAGAAAAGAGAAAGGAGGATAGAATTGCATATAAAAATAATAATAATAAAAAAATCTATTATTTTCAATGTTGTAATGGAATATGTCCTTGTGTGTATTTCTAGCTCCTTTCCTCTGATGTCCTATGACATTTTCACATTTTGAGTTACATTATATATTCAATCAGACAGCAAGCTTGGAGGAATATTATGCCATAATTTTTTTTAAAGAATGAAATCCTATAGCATAACTTTTTCATGAAGGTCATTACTGTAAGTTAAAAAGTTGGAGACATATATTATATGCATGTATTAAGGATGCCCAGGTGTCATAAAACAGGATTCAAAACATATGTGACTAGAATCTGTTCTGTTTAGATATGGTGGATAGGGTGTTACCTGAAAGTTTGTATCTTCATGGAAGATCTTTCACATATATTCTTTCCCTGATATTACATTGTGGGGAAGGAGAGGAGGGAAACCACATTGTGTTGGATTTTAGTTTTCGGCTGGTTGGTTGGTTGGTTGGTTTTGTTTTTGTTTGTTTGGTTTTTTTATTTGAGGACAAGGAGAGGGGTGTCACTATAGATTTCAGCAGTTTTCCAGATCCTTCTGATAGATTTCTTTTCCACAGAGGTCTAGCTAGAAGTGTACAGACATTTCAACATAATTCATGTTTTCTGAAATGCTTTCATAGTTTGATTCTCTTGGATGCAATTATCTTAAACATCTGCAGCCCAGGAAATCACAGATGAATTAATCATCCAAGTCTGTCATTATTTAAGGAAAAAAAATTGTACTCTTAAGACACAATTCATTTGACTTGTTCTACATGTTTATGTTTAGATGAGGTTATTTTTTCCCTGAGAATGAGTGCCTATTTCCATTCATTAGTTAATCTAGGTCAAACCGTTTTGAGAAACTTTGAGGAACTGTATTGATGATTTTAGTTCTGTAGATATCTATATTTGATAAAGTGCCCAGTTTCTGAAGACTAAATTATTTCAACATCTTATTTTTTCGGGGTGAAAAGAAGTGAACAGAAAACTGTGTGGACTTTCCTGTCGTTTTTAGGTAGGAAGACCTTCAAAAACTCACATCCTTCACCTTTGCTCATGCTTTTCAAGTATTTTTTTTTGTCTACACAATGCTTAAATTGGAAGTAATTCCTAAAGTTCTGTGTAGTTCAGAACCTATCACTTATGAAAGGGGTTAGTACAACTGTTAGGACACTGCTATGATGCATTGAACATTATCTGTGTGGGCTGAGCAAAATAGTGAATTTCCGTTGCCTCTAGAATTTGGTCCTCTGGTAGCTGTTGGAGCTATCATGCTGTTGCCTTCAGTATGAGACAATTATTTAATTTATTTTTAATTAACACTGTCTCTTGGTTAACTAGACTTTGTTCAAATAACTGCTACTGAGTTTTCTAATTATGCCTCTAAATGACATTTCTAGCAGGAACACTTGTCTTATTTATTCTTGCTAGTGAGAGTGGCATATTCCACATTTTTAATTTGTTTTAAAGAAAACTGTTTAGCTGCTGTGGAAATCTATACTGTAAAAGTGAATAAAATAATGTTTTCAAATTTTCTAAAATTCTCTTATTCATTTGCTGTTTGCTGTGATAAAACTCAAGGCAGTGGGTGCTTAATAAAATGACTGACAGGCAATATAATGCAAGTTGATAATAGCTGCACTAGTTCTGTAGCATACACTTCAGTTCAACCTAAGCTCCATATCTGTGAAGAATGATAATTAAAGAAGAATAAATATGAGATATTTGAAAGGCCAGTTCACTGTGATTGAACAGATATACTGCTGTACATTTTCTATTTTTAATTCCCAGAATCACAGAACACGTGGAATTGGAAGGGACCCGTAGGGATCATCAAGTCCCACTCAGCCCTGCACAGGACCATCCCCAAGAGTTACACCACACGCTTGAGAGTATCATCCAAATGCCTCTTGAACTCTGTCAGGCTTGGTGCTGTGACCACTTCCCTGGGGAGCCTGTTCCAGTGCCCAGCCACACTCTGGGAGAAGAACGTTTTTCTAATATCCAACCTAAACCTTCCCTGACACAACTTCAGGCCATTCCCTTGGGTTCTGTCACTGGTAACCACAGAGAAGAGATCAGTATCTGCCCCTCCTCTTCCCCTCACAAGGAAATTGTAGCTGCAATGAAGTGTCCCCCTCAGTCTCCTCTTCTCCAGGCTGAACAAAGTGATCTCAGATGCTCCTCACATGGCTTCCCTTCAAGGCCCTTCACCGTCTTTGTTGCTCTCCTTTGGAGAGCTCTCCTTTGGACACTCACTAGTGGCTTAATAGCTTTCTTATATTGTGTTGCACAAAACTGCACACGATGTTCAAGGTGAGGCTGCACCAGTGCAGAGCAGAGTGGGAAAATCACCTCCCTTGACTGGCTGGTGATGTTTCCCCAAAAGTTAATTTTCAGCTGCACAACATATATTCGGTTACCGATAAGTTTGAGTATCCAGCGCTAAGATATTATTAATTTCCTAAAGCTTAAATTGTAATAATATTTGCCTCCCTTTCTCAGCTGTCTGTTGAGTTGCATTTCAATGAGATATTTGTAATCTATACTTCTAACTTCATAAATAAATCCCTCTGTTGCTGTAACTATATATGAATGTAAAATTTTGAAAGAGAGAAAAGCCTTTCAAAACATGAAAACACCTTTTATGTTTACTGATTTTTTTTCTCAATTGAAGATAAAATTATAAGCTTTTCAGCAGAATTCTTTCCTTTCAAACTTAAGTAAACTCAAAGATTTTGTAAGAGTTATACCAGTGGACAAGGAAGTGGCATGTTTCTTAAGATAAAATTGCATGTAGGTGTCTCTGTGTGTATAGACACAGGTGTCTTTGTATATACAGATAATTGGGTAAAAATGCCTTTCCCTAGGTAATGGTAGGCCGCTTGGATATAAACTGTCAGGCTCTGAAAAGATATAGAAAAGAAATTTTCTTTTTCTCTTTTCCATCCCTGTTATCATAAAAAAAAAAATCTAATAAGGATTGTTCTCCCACAAAAACCCAGTGACAACCTTCACAGGTTTGTGAAAAGCCCTATTTGAGATTCAAATATTATTTCTTTAGATGAGCCCAAACCACTTTATTCTGGTAGAAGATCTGAACTAAAGAAGCTGGTCTCATACAAGTACAAGATGACTCTTTTTATCTTTGCTAAAACTGGAAGTGAAAAAGGGATCTTTTGTGTTGACAAAGTAGTAGTACCTCAGCGATGAGAAGAGGTCTAACAATTTCTTATTTTTATTCCCTGCTGGGCCATTGCTCTATTTTTCCAAATCTGACCTTCCTATGAACTAATCAAGTGAAGTGAAAGGGGGAAAAATAGTAGCTTCTTCTGTATGCCTTTGACAATTTCCTTCAAACCGTTCCCATTTCCATTCCCCACTCAAAAAAAAAAAAAAGGTGCAGCAGGGTAAGTTTTCAGTATGAAATCTCATAAAAAGTGTTCTGAGATCACACTGGATAGGGGAATTATCAAACTGTACTGTACATTTTGTTGATGGATCTGTATATAATTTTCAAAACCAGACAATTTAATAGCACATCTGTAATCTATATGTGTATATTTAGACAGAGAAAATTGAGCATTTTTTTTCCTCTTAAGAAAAAAATGTTTCTAAACCTCATTTTTCTAGTGATGTGAAATTTTGAAATCTATTAAAAAAGCCACTTTATAAAATAAGTCATTTTATTTAGTATCCATAACCTTTTTTCAGACTGGCTATGATGAATTTCTCAGTGTGGTAAACACTCAGATGCAATTGTAATGCCCAGACTAAGTGATACCATCATGTAGCTCATAGCAATCAAATATTATTTAAGGCATAATAAATCAGAACAAAATTACATGTCAGGTATTCAAAGGTTATGAGCAATAGGATTGCAGTACAAAGTCATTGACAAAAGGAGAAAATCACTACTGCAATCATGCTGCAATTATCCAGTTCTAGACTTCTTTTTATGAGAAGTGGATTGTAACAGTTTAATGAAACAGTGTTAATAATTGCAAGCTAGTATTTTTATCTCCAGATTTGACTTTGTTAGGCTGTTGATGAGACAACAAAGGAACAAAATTAACAAGCCACTAGAAGCCACCTTATGTTACAGTATCAGAAAACATCTGTCATGGTGTCTCAATCTATATCATTTAGTCAGAATAAAATCATTGGTGTGCAAAGTGTATTAAAAATGACTCAATTATTTTCTCTCTTTATGACATTTTGAGGGTTATTAATAGTGTTTAAACACAAGGAACCGACATGGGAATTTCCAGTCAGAATCAGTAAACTTCTCTATGGTTTCTGATCTAGATCAGCCTCCAGAAGAGTTTCTTCCTTCTTCTAACCTTTGCTTTCCCCCTCTCTTTCTCTTTGTCCTTTCATGTTTTTCTTTGTCTGTCCCTCTCCCACTCTCTGCCTGGGTAGTTTAAAGCACCAAGGGGACTTTTAAATTACTTTTACAGTACGATATTGTTACTATTCCCATTTTCATGCAAAATTAGAAAATATATGTCTAGATTATTAGGATTAATTAGAGCAAAATACTGCACAAGGCACAAATGTATTCTTCATATAAATAAAGAGGACAAATACCTCTGATTACCATGACGTAATCAGAGAAAATTTAGCTCTCTCTCCATCAGAAAGTATCTTCTTGATGAATTGTGACTCTGTTTGGTTATGTGGAGAGTTGAACTAAAACCAAAAAAAAATGCTGATGGTTCATTTTTATTCTAAGTCCCTGAAGTTTAAGATAGGGTAAAATTCATTACTCTAAGATATTCTAATTTGTACCTTTCTCTCAAGTGTGTATACTAATATCCGTGAAGAATAACCTGTAAATTAGTTCATCAGAAGTCTAGAGACCTATTATGTGGGAAATCACAAAATGATTTTTGAAGTCATAAAAGCTCTTAAATGTACTGTAAATTTATTGTAAATACTGTCTGGTTGATCTTGCAGTCTTTTGGCAGGTGGAATTCTCCTGGATGCCAGTGGGAGTTTTGCCACTATCAGAATTTCAAAGTGGAAATCTTCTACAAACACCCTAGTAGTCTAAAATATTACATTTTATTATCTCCATGAGAACTGTATTCCTTATAAACTTAATAAGAGGGTGTAGATTTGTTCTTGACTTGCAGGTCTAAGAAAAACAATGCAGATATAATACTGTATATGAGCCTTACTTAGTTTTATAAGTAAGCAACTAGGTGCAATTTTTGTGCCTTGCTGATTCACTGTCTGCCACATACCTGCCTAGCTGTCTGCCAGTGTCTGCATGCATTTGATTCTGTGGGAGCAATGGCTCTATACATGATGGATTGGGACCACAGAATATCATGAACTTAACCTAGATAATTTGACTTGTTAAAATAGTGACCATTTTTCATTGTATTAGGATAATTCAACTCCTATGAAGTCTCTAACCAGCCTTGTGTGATTCACAAAAGGCTGTCACGAGGACTTTGTCTGTCGACTGAGAGAATTGGGGCTGTTCAGCCTGGGGAAGAGAAGGCTTTGTGAAAATCTTTTAGCAATACCTAAAGGGGACTACAAGAAGTTGGAGAGGGACTTTTCACTGGGGCATATAGTGATAAGACAAGGGGAATGGCCTTAAGCTAAAGGAGGGTAGGTTTAGGTTAGATATTAGGAAAAAATGGTTTATTATAAGGGTGGTGAGGCACTGGAGCAGGTTGCCCAGAGAGGCTGTAGATTCCAGGTCCCTGAAGGTGCTTAGGATCAGGTTGGGTGGGACTTTAAGTAACCTGGTCTAGTGGGAGGTGTCCCTGCTCATGGTAGGGAACTGGAACTAGATGATCTTTAAGGTTCCTTTCAACCCAAACCATTCTATGACTTTTGTTTCATGTAAACAATTGCCAAAAAACCTTGTCCTAAGCAGTATCTTCAAACCCATGAGGCACAGGAAAACAATCATGCTTGCAAATGTATCTTGATATGTCACTCCCTGCCCCCGCTGCTCAGTAAAAATGATTCGTTTCCATCCTTCTCTGAATTTCTGTGTATAAAAGGATGTGTCTCTCTTATTTAGCTGTTAACTGCAACTATATTTGTTGAGTTAAACCAAACAAACAAATAAACAATATTAGAATCTAAATATTTAGGACTAAACCAAAAGAAAGACTTTAAGTACACAAGAAGCTACAGACTCTATGGTCCTAGTTGGAATTTTATTTAGTCAGCCTGGATGTATTAAAAATTATTTTAACATTCAGTGTTAGGAGAGATATGCTTGTTAAGTGACAAGACATCAAACTGGGTAAAAAGCTTGTCAATGTACTGTATGATAATAAACACTTGAAGTGCTTATGGTAACCGATCCTATGGTACAGCAATCTCCCCTCATTTCCTAGTCACTTCAAATACTATCACACAGAATACTTCTCCACAAAACCTAATTTCCCAGTGCCCTGTATATAATGTGAAATGAGCCACTTACCCTCAAAAATAACAGTAGAAGGTTGTCGGAAGGCTGTTAGATCACCTACCAATGCTGTATATGGTTTAATAAAGTGTCAATTGCAACCCAGCCTTTACAGAATGCAGAGGTGTAGCTTTCTGAACTGTCTTCTGGTCAGAATAATTCATTGATGATGACTGCATGTGATACAAGTGAGGCAACAAGCCTGTTACAAGAGACTTCAAAGCTTCCCCCTCCCCAAGAGGAGGTGCCCAGCATCTCCTGAATGTATATTAATCCGTTGGACTCCATATTTTCTGGGAAACCCTCACTACCAAGAAGACTGAAAGAACCGGACCAGTGGGATGCCACAGGGTTACATGGAATGGTGATACTTTTTCTATTTTAATCTCTTTCTGTCACTTTCTTTCTTCTATTCCCCACCCCCTACTTTTCCCTATTTCTTTCTATCTCTCTGTCTCAAATTTGCCATTAAATAAAACCCATACTGCTGACTTTGTCATTTGGCCTCATTTGCACCTTCACTCGGGTAGAGGGATTTCTAATAATTTTAATAACCAGATCATAACACTCAAACAGCTGGCGATGCTTTGCCTGATGCACCCCAGGACACGGTTGGCCCTCCTGGCTGCCAGGGCACTGCTGACTCATATTCAACTTGCCATTGACCAGGACCTCCAGGTCCCTTTCTGTGGCACTGCCCTCCAGTGTCTCATTCCCCAGTCTGTATGTACATGCATGGTTGACCCATTCCAGGTGAAGAATCCAGCACTTTCCCTTGTTGAACTTGTGATTGCCTAGTCCTCTAATTTGTCAAGGTCTCTCTGTAGGGCCTCCCTGTCTTTGAGGGAGTCAACAGCTCCTCCCAGTTTTGCATCATCTGCAAACTTGCTTAGTATCATACATAAGTTAGTTAGGTATTTCAACACTCTCTGTGAAAAAATTACATTGGTTTTGTCTGTGATTTCAAATGTGTTCTAAAAGTCAATGAGCAGTGAAAGGATAACACAAGTTATTTGAATCTCCAAAGGCCCTTTAATTGGTTTCTTCTTTCGTCCAACATCCTTGGTTGTTCAACACATAGGATGCTGAAAGCAAACCATCGACCAGGATTTTTCACATGAATTTCATAGTGGAATTGAATAGGAGGTTGTCGGTTTCCTGGAGTAAATCAATTCTCAAAGGCAACTGTTTGCTGTAGAGGAGACAGAAGGCAATCTGACATCAAGGGTAGTGTGGTGGGTTTGTGTATTGTGTGATGTTGTGAGTGAAGTGCCCTTCAGAACCACCAAAGGCCTATTCTGACGCCTGCCTTACTTGGAATTTTTCATTAAGATGCAATACCTGTAGATTACTGTAGCATAATCAAAACAAGGTATTCCTATATTTTAGAAATTACAGTTTGCATGTCAAGTTCAGAAAAAAGGAGTTTGCTGAGCTCTGTCCAGGAGAACACTGAAGTACTTCCCACTGCTCTCTTAATGTTTCATATCTACTGTTCCTTCCTGATACCTTTTTGATAGAAAAAAACTCGCCCATGTAAATATTAAGCTGTGAAGTCTTCAGATTCTCTGACTTAGGATAATGCTTTTGCAGCTGTTTACTATGCAGCCCTGAGCTCTGATCTCAGAACCCTGCAATGAATTCCATTATTTCTAAGCTATATTTATGTATTTATCTCAGTTCTAGCAAACAGGATTTGCTACAGCTTTTTCAAATATTTCCGGAGTTCTAGAAAGAATATCTTTATTGATTTTACTTTCCTTTAATGATTACTCACAAGAAACATAACACTGAAACACAAGGAGCTTAAACTAGCCTACTTCAGCAGCAATTCATTTCCCAGACATAGAAAAGATATTTTATCTGTAAACCCCACAAGAGATAAGATTGAAGTTAAAACAGTTGTTTTATTTTTTTATTTGTATTTAAATCCTATTTGTTTAAATTACATCACTGTAGTGCATGATCTTTTCACTTTCAATAAGTCTCTGTATATTCACATGTACTCACAAGAATCTTTCCTTAAAATCTGTCTCTAAATATATATATATAGGTATTGAAGTCTGTGTGTACTTATACATGGTTATACATATTGTTAAATTCATTTATGTTTCTGTGTTTATACACTCATTTGTACACAAATACATAAATATTTTTACAGCTTGTTGAAAGCTGGTAACATTCCTTTAGTAAAGGAATGCTTAAGACATCAATTTTCCTCAGACCCAGTTTTTTGAAATCTACCTTCAAAACTAGAAAGACTGTCAAATCACCTTTAAAAATATGCATTTCAACAAATGAAATTTTCTGTGGCCTAAGACAGGACTTAACATTCCCCTTGTTGTACTCCATGAGGATATTCTCAGGCCATTTCTCAGAACTGTTGAGGTCCGCCTGGATGATATCATAGCCCTCTAGCATATCAACCATTCCTCTGAGTATTGTTTCCTCCTCAGCAAACTTGCTAAGGTGCACTAAGGTCCCATCATCCTTTTCATTAATGAAGGTGTTAAGCAGCATCAGACCCACTACTGATCCTGGGCAAACCATTAATCATTGGTGTCCGAATAAACTTTGTACCACTGCCCACTGCCCACTGGACCCAGTCATTCAGTCTGTTTTCAATCTACCTCACTGTCTTCTCATTCAGTCCATACATCAACAGTCTCTCTCTTAAGAACTTATGTGGAATAGTGCCAAAGATGTTACTAATGTCAAGGAAGAAAATATCCATTTCTTTCCCCTCCTCTACCAAGTCTTAATCAACATGACTCAATCAACAGACTTCTTCAGTGCCCACAATCCGGATACTTTGTAATTTTTTACTCATTTTTCAAAATAAAAATAGAATTTTTTAATTTAAAAATAGTAATTCCCAAATCCAGTAGATAAGCCTTTATACCTCATATACTTCCCTGATCCCATGTGTATAAAGAGGAAAATGTCAAGAATAATCTCTTTTTTACCTACTTTTCTATCTAACCTATGGGTTGTTTGTATTGATTTGCTTGGTTTAGTTGTTTTGCTGTTTCTTTGTATTGTTTTGTTTTGTTTTGTTTTGTTTCTCTTGGGAAGGAGGCTGGAGGGTACTTGCCTTTTTGTGGCTATACGAAAGTTATATACATATATACAAAGCTTAAGGAAAACTAAAGAGAAGCAATTGCTTTTACATTACTTGTACAAATACATACATGCATGACAGTAACTCTTCTTCACAGTTAGATGTCCAGATACTTCAGTTAGATGTCAGATATTTCACATGATCTTTATTCTGTTGGTCAAGAGTTTCAGAGCCACACTCAAATGTAATGCCTTGGGAGGTCAGGATCATGCAGGGAAAGACAATTTTTCTGCCAGTTAGTGCCAATCCTGTAGAGAGTCTTAATACTAGAGGAGAATCCTTGATTCGGTCTCTGAATTTCATGAGAAGATAATGGACCACTGGGGTGATATGCTCATCATGACCTCTGCCACTAAGCAGATGAGCTAACATGGCCTATAATACCTGGAGGTTTTTTATGTTGCACTGTTCCTGATTCAGGGCAGCAGCTTGAAGCTGGGTTTCCACATCTCAGTGTAAGCATCTTACTGCATTATTTTATTTTTATTTTTTTAAGGAATCTTTTAAGTTTGTACGTATTCAAAAGTTTTATATGACAAATGTGAAATGGAAGGCTTATATGAAAGCTCCTGGTTTAGATTAGCCAGAAAATCAAAATGAAAATATTTCAGTACATCCCAAATGTGTATCCTAATCTTCAAGTTGAAGTGGCAGTCACTGACCGGACCCAATTATATAAGGATCACATTGCCTGCCTTTTTATCATCTGTACAATAAATCAAAATCCAACACACTCCTAAAACTGTGAATGAAAAGTCATGTTGTTGGAGGATGGCAATACAAATAACCTATTTCCAGAAATCAGCAAAAGCAAACAAAAAGCAGAAGGGTGTTCATGAATATTTCCGTCCAATGCATTTTTTCCAGCAGGCACCTTCTTCCATTTAGGGTATCAACAGTGGAAAAAAGTTGTAAGCAGTAGAAATAGTATTCATTTGACCAGATATAATTTAATCCATTAGAATTCCTAATAATCACAGAAAAATAAAGTATTTTAAGGTGCAGTTCACTTCATCCCTAAATAGATTTATAAAACATGGCAAATGAATTGCAGCCCATTACTTTGAGTTGACTATAGAGATACCCAGGCAAAAATTCTTATGTTGAAATAGGGGACAGGATATCCTGGACATATGGGAAATAATATCAAACAGAAATGTATGCCTTGGACCTCAATATGTCTCCAGATATGTTTACTATCTGAAAAATTGATGCAATCTTTGTCTTTTTTCTCTTGCTCATGAAGCAAAGAAGGAAAAATAAAAGGTCAGGATTGAATAAGGCATTTTGGGATGTAAACTTGATCTTCCTGACTGTCTTAAGAAAAAAACTTCTCAATTTGAAAAGTTTAACCAAAATCAGGAGCAAAATAGTTTTTAATTTTATTAATGTCACATAATTAACTAGCAGCCAGTGAGCTATATATTTGGGATCAGTATCAGTAATGCAACTGAAGAACCACATTTCTAGATGCTTCCAAAATGTTAATAAGCATGTACACATTTCTAAGTACCCTTTTTTAACCAAAATCCTCTAAAATTTAATCCTCTTCCAGAAGTTCCTCTGATCCCAGTATGGAGGTCACTAGTACCCTCTCCAACAGTGCAGATTCATCACTTGCTTGCCCCCTTTGAAGAATATTAGCCCTCCAGCTCTGTGTGAGGAAACCTCCCACAAGGTCCCTGCACCAAGCAGAGGGGAGACCTGGGTGCTGCTCTAATACTGACACTCAAATGCCAGGTGCAAGCTGCTCCTGGTGCCCTGTGAGGCAACTGTGTTGCCTGGTTTGGGCTGAGGCTGAGGTGCCGCAGGGCCATCCAGCAGGCACAAGCCCAATGATTGTTGCTGCTTCTTCCATGTCTTTCCCTTCTACAACAAATTTTCATGGTGGTGGTTTTAGTCCGGAATTTTTTAATTTAAAATTTAAACATAATTCTTTTGAAATTTCCTTCTTCTTTGTTTCAGAAGTGTCTGAAAATTCATGGGCAGTGTTTAATTCAGCTGGTCACTGCCTTCCTTCCTAACATTGACAGTTGGTGGCAGTAGTCATCTTCCTCTTTAATGATAATTTTTTGATCAAACACCGTCCAGTTTTGTCTATTCAATACACACACATACTGTGTGCACTCATATTCTTAACAGGTGGTGTTATCCAGGCTATTGGCCAAGGTTGGGTGTGCACCCCTACACTGATTTCATGCATTAATCATTGCAGCCATGTTTTTTACAAGAAAGCCAGCATCTGCTGTATATTTGAAGCTGAATAGATTTTGACAAAAACTTGGTCCATGGGCACCAGAATGTCTTTAATGTGGTTATTGGGTGAGGCCCAGTAAGACTGAAAATTCAAGTATCATTAATTTCTGTATTTTAGGGAGCTGGGTAGGTATGTTCTCCAGTTTGGTTTCTGGCCGCATGGAGATCTCTAAGAACACTCAGTTTTCCTTTTGATTTTAGGTATCTCCAGGGTTTGTGACATTTGAGGCAGGATTTAATTTTTAATCACAATATTTTAATTAGGAAGTTAGGCCTACACTGAGACATATATTTACAACCCTAATTCCCAATGAAATCTTCCCTACCTGCCTTTATGTATTTGGATTTAAAATTAGCAGATATCTATTTATGGTGGTGAACTCTAACTCTCTTCCTCTAAATGACAACTTTAGTAGGCAGGAGAAGACACCTCTGAGTGAGTGTCATTTGGGATGGATACCTTTACCAATCTGACAAAGATTGCTTCACCTACATAACAATTAGCTGTCCCAGTCAGCAGGGATGCTTAGCTCTTACAAATCAACTCTCCCTAACTGCAAATTGAACCTCAACCAACACCACTTGTGGTTACAGTGAGTGCATGCATTTTCAATGTGAAAATAATAACACATAAAAATGTAAAATTATATTATCTGGAAAGTCTTTCGAGAATGAAAGAAATACTAAAATACAACTTTCAAGAGATAAATAGCTCATTTTAATAAGATCTACTGTAATAATTAAAAGTGCTAATAATGTACTTGATTTTTTTGAGCACACATATTTAAGAAGTCATTCTAGAACAAAGTAGGACGCAAATTTAAAGAAGAAGCAGCAGCTGCATCTAGGTTGGGGAAGAGGGTAGGTGGCACAGCATATCTAGGAAAGCTGGCCTTTTCATCTTCTAAATTCAGTCACCTACCCAAACACACTGCATTCCCTTCATTGTTGAAAGACTAAATATGCAGGAAAATGGAATACTGGTGTAACCTCAAGCCCTTACTCTGAAATACAGCTGTGATGTGGAGAGGACAGGTACCGAAACTGGAGAGCCAGAAATTTTTTCCAAAAACACCAGTTTAGAAGTGGACCTTCAAAATGAATTCCGTAGATGAATTGCAATGAACTTTCCTTCTGAAGGAAGGAAGACTTTAGGTGACTCCCATGGGTGTCTGTGTTCTAAACACTGCAGTAAACAAAACTTCTGAATAAGACTAGCAGATATGACCCAGGATGTGTGCAAGATCCAGAGCAGCGGCTAGAGGACAAGCCAGATACTCCATAAGTGTCTAAATCACTACATTATTTGGGGAATGGTTCTTCCAATTCCTCAATATTCCAAAATTGTTTGTAGAAAATCTCTAAACTAAAATTTATATGTGCTCCAGTAACTGAAAAATTGACAAAGCATCACTGTGATAAAGAGATTTTTTACACAATTGCTGTTCTGTTTCCTCCAGGAATTAAGAAAATAGCTTAGAAATAGTATTTGCAAGTATCTGAAATTCAAGCAGATACTGGCAATTACATGGACAACTCATGGGGCTGTACAACCATTCCTAATTATTGCCATTAGAGCTCCTTTAGCTTGGTTTCATACCCAACTAATGACCCTCACAGAGTCCAAAAGTCCTATTTAAGAATTTCTTGTTGTTTAACTTTCTTATGTTTTTTATACAGCATATAAGCTACAGTATCTTAACCTATGTCTACCTGAAATTTATATGGCCATTACTAAGTTTGAATAAACTGATCAAAAAAATGTTCTGACTGCAAATAGACAGCCAATTGTGTAAAGGAGGACATTGGCATGATAAAAAGCATTATCCCACCTCACAGAATCTGCTTCTTGTCAGCCTCTTCCTTTACCTGGCTCAAAACCCAGCTTGTTGCTAAATGGAGGTTGATTTGTCATGGTGACCCTCTATTGCTCTCACCTCCTGCACCTGGTCTGTTACCTTGTATGTAGTTGGCAAAGCACCTGCTGCTTTTGCAAATGGCTGATTGTTTGAGTCATTAATCATTAACGTTTCAGTCTGTCACAACAACTCAAGTTAGTCATGATTTGAATTGTTGGATTGATACCACACAGGTCAATGTCTAGGAGGAAGATGGAATAAGGTAGCTTCACAGATTGTTACTGAGCTTAATACTTTTGCAACAGGACCAGAATCTTTCTTTTCCTTACATTACGTCTTTCTTCACTACAATCTCTCTCTGAGTCCCAAGAGACAAAAACTCATCTACTCTTTCTAACTAATCAGACTCTATCAATGCAATCAGGCCCTGCTCCCCATAAATAGTATCTTAGAAAGCATTCTTCCAATATGAAGTGCTATTTCTGTGATTTGCTATGTGCAATCCCATGTTCTACTAGTCTTAGAAGTGCTGAAATCAAATTGGTTTATCTGTTTTGGTTATTTTCTGAAATGTAAGGTCAATATCTTACCACGATATATAGGTTTTAATAGAAAATGTGCTCCTGGGATGATAAAACTTCAGTCCTCTACAGCTTCTGGAACATGTACTGGTTTTGTGGTATTTACAGGAGCATATGCGAGTTTGTGTAAAGCTATATATAACGCCCAAAATAGATTTTTTTCTTCTGAAACACAATTAATACATCTCAGTATTACACAAGAGTCAGAAAACCTGAAGGGGGAAGACACTTGCCAAGAAAACAACTTAATTACATATCAAAACTAATTAAGACACATCTTTCAGGATTTTCAGGGGTTTTTTATAAGAAATTTGGTGCAATGGACTTATTCCACTGTGGCAACTGTCTGCAATGCTACTGTGTTTCCCAGCTGAAAAGTAAGGAACAAGCAGCTCAGGGAGTGATAAAATCATCTTACACATGAGAGATTACTTTTAGCTGATTATCCTGCAGACTCATTTCCTTATATTCTGGAAATGATCCGTTGAGGGTTTTTTTTCTTTTTTTTTCTTTTTCTTTTTTTTTTTTTTAATTTACTGCTGCAAATAAGATTTACGTTTGGGAAAAGTTTTACTTGTCTCATTTTTTGAAATTGTTCAGGACCATGAATTGAAATTGTTCTTTTATAGCTGATTCCTTCAAAGCATTTCTTTCTCACCTCAAAGAATCCTACACAGTGATGAGGCATAGGTGAGTCTGAATAAATGCCCTTTTCAAACATAGATTTCTTTATGTAGGAAAAGACCCTTAAGATCATTGAGTTCAACTCTTAACCTAACACTGCCAATTCCACCACTAAACCACGTCCCTAAGCACCACATCCTCACGAATTTTAAATATCTCCAGGGACAGTGACTCAAACGCTTCCAGAGGCAGTCTGCTCCAGTTCTTGACAACTGTTATAGGGAAGAAATTGTTCCTAATATGCAATCTAAACTTCCCCCAGCACAACTTGAGGCCATTTCCTCTTGTCCTATTGCTTAGGAGAAAAGATGGACCCCCCATCTCACTACAATCTCCTTTCAGGTAGTTGTAGAGAACAGCAAGGTCCCCCTGAGCCTCCTTTTTTCCAGGTTAAACAACCCCAGTTCCCTCTGCGGCTCCCGATAAAACTTGTGCTCCAGACACTTTACCATCTTCGTTGCCCTTCTTTGGACTTGTTCCAGCACCTCAATGACTTTCCTAATGAGGGGCCCAAAACTGAACTCAGTATTTGAGGTACGGTCTGACCAGTATTGAACAGGTGTTTCATGTTATGCAACACTAAAAACTCAGTTCAGAGAAAACTGAAGATTACAAATGGTTGAAGTAAGCAAAAAGGCAAGAAGGCAGGAAACTTTTATTGTCTTATTTTCCAGCATTGTATAAATCCTTACAACAAGGGAAAGAGATATTCTAATTTGATGAAGAATGTGTAAAAATCCATGTAGAATGAAGCACAGATTTAGTCCTTTTTTCCTGTATTTCCTTCACACATATATTCATCCTAAAATCATCTCTGATGCCATTACTTGCCCTTGTGCATTATAACGCATGGGTCCAAATCCACGGTTCTTAATTGAGTGTAACTACCATTGAAAACAACAGGATTTCATTTGATTAAGGACTGTAAAATATTTTCCCATGTGTGCTTTTCTTTTTTTATGGTTAGTCAGACAGTAAGCTCTTTTTAATTACATTTTCAGATGGTGACGTAATTGGTTGGAACAATCAATACCTTGCTTGATTCCTGAAGGTGAGACTTCCCAAATGACGCCCCTGACATGCTTATTCTGAAATATAAAACCTTTAGAATACTATTCAGCAGATAATTAATATTTATTTTGACTTGCATTCAAATAAATAGAAAATAAGATACAATTTTAAACATTATGGCTCTTTTCAGTTTGTCAGAATTCTCAAAATGTTGGAAATAGTAACTGTTGCTTTGCTTTCAGTATAGTTGAACCAAATGGATATGCTCCTTAAGAAAACTAGACACTGACACCACAGAAAAATTGTATCTACTTTCTTGTAAAGTACGGGGATGTGTTCAACAAGCAGACAGAGAATTTTCATGAAGGGAGATTTTTTTTTATGGTGGTCTATTCACTAGGGAAAGAGAGTGGGACGATTTGAAGGAAGTGGCTAAGGACCAGAAATCTAATCTACACAATCTATTACAACCCCACTGAGAAAAGAGGTTTGAGAAAAAAGCTTTTTGCTTAACTTTTTAATTATGACAAAAAAACCCCCACAACAATTGGCTTCATCATTAATTTCTCTTCCGAACAGAAACAACCTCAACATCCTAAATTTAACTAAACATTTATGTCAGAAGTGCCAATAACATATGAAACTTTAACAAGTTTGAAAGACAGTAAGTTAAGAGAAAGGAGTGAAAGCACCAGTGTTATTCATCCATACTTTTGTTCACAATATACTATGCCATTTTAAAAATCATCCACTAATTTAATCCAGCCTATACTGGGGCATAATATCTTTCATTATAAGCCGTTTACTATACTCAGACTGAAGTCTGGTATCAAGTAAGTCAGCTATCTAAACCACTGTGATTATAAGGTACAACTGGAAGCAGAGGTGCAGGGAGAGATTTGTGCTCATTTTAACAAATATTCCTCTCATATTTCTTACAAACAAAATTCCTACTGAGATGAAACTGAAAGCAGTTACCAGAAGAGACCATGTCTCTGCCATCAGACTTGGTACTGTATTGGACAAATTCAGTGCACAAAGAGGGGTACTAACACTTTTATGTATTTTGAGCTTCAAGGTTATCAAGGCTTTTCAAAGTGACCCTATTTGATTGTTGAAAGAGAAAAATGCTTGAAATTCTAGTAAACAGGAGTTGAAATCATTTATGAGTAGCAATCAATTTTCTGATGTGTAAATTATTTGCTATACTTAATGACTTGTGACTTGTGTTAACAATAACCATATGCTCCAGTAGAATGTCTTTTGTAACGCATGTTTGTAGACATAGAGTAATAAAATATGCTTCCAAAAACTATATTTCAACCTCTCTGCTATGTGGCTACATAAGAAAAGCCTTACACAAGTAGGAAGATATGGCAAATTATAAAATTGCCTTTGAAAATGGTGCATCTATTGTTGGTGCCACTTATTCCTCAACATACTGCAGGACTTATGGAGTATTGCAGTTTGAAAGAATAAATATAGGAATGAATAATGAAATCTTCCCATGCTTCCTTGTGCTTAACAATAGTTGAAAAGTCCTGGCAAACCATATGCAAGTTGAAATCTTGACGTTGTATTTGGTGAAGTACCATTCTCTGATCTCAGCAGTTACTTTTTTTCCCCCCTTTAAATTAAAAGGTCATTAATACCTGTTTTTCTAGTATATTTATCAGAGACTGCTGCTACTGCTGCAGGGTGTTTCACCAAAGTTTTTCCTCAAGATTGTGTCCCTGTTTCTAACTCTGATGTTACTATCCAAGACAGTAAAAAGTGTCACTGAACTTTATCTGATGCTAAAGACAATTAAGAGAGGCAGGATCAGAATCATGATACTTATGGTACTTTTTGCTAGTTGCTGACCTCCATTCTGAGACTGACATGTAAACCTGCATGCTTCAGTTTAATTAATTTTTGAAAGGAGGAGGTCTAAAATTGCTGTCTGTGAGCTATGAGTTATTTGATTTCACAGCCAAAAATTTGGATTTGCATGGGAAAATGAACTGCATGGGCATAAATTAAACTAAGATCTATCCAGAAAGTAATTGGAATCAGCTTCAATTACAGTAATTAGTAGGCTTAAAGAAGAAACACAGATCCCTTCAACAACTATGCAGTTCACCCACCATTGTCTTCACAGGGAGCATGTGTATTAAAATGATGCTCAGAAAATGTTTGAACTTCACTGTTTCACAGTGACTGAACAGTTAATTTGTAGGAAATATGTAGACAAGGTATAAATGTGCTCATGTGTTGATATAAGACATAGATGAGTGCCATTCTTTGAGAAGAAAGTTCATGTTTAAAAAAAAAAAAAAGAAGTTAGTACCAAAGAGTACATGAAACAGAGATGTCTGACCAGTAAATTGAGTTTGCTCTGCCAGAGCTCAGGAAAAGAGCAGGACTGAAAATTTAGCAGATAAGCAACTCTCAATACCACTGGGCTAAATTAGGGCGTATTATCTTGGGCTCAGCACAGCACTGAATGAAATTTCAACGGGAGGTCCCCTGAGGTCTTGATACAGTGAAACTCGTGTCTGCTCATAACACACCATCTGGTACTATCACATGATAATCACCCACATGATGGGCAGAATGGTCTTCAGGATTCAGTAGAGTGCCTTAAAGCAATGTTAAATTCCATTATAGTTTATGCCACATCCTCCTCATTCCACAAATACAGAAGGTACTCTTTATGGTCAAGGTGAGGAAAAGCTTTCTGGGCTGAGGGAGGGCAGTACTGTATTAGCATCATATGATGATCCTAAGGAACATTAAGCGGCCACTAAAGGCTCATTTTATCTCCCCTAACTTTAATCTCCAAAACTTAAGGCCTAGACTAAAGTTATCTCATGTTGAGAAGAGCAACCTGCAGAGGACAACTCATTTGAGATATGTTGATATGCCTCATAGGGTGAGACATTTAACTGGAATAATGCCTCTAAATCCACTGCTTATAGATACAACCTGAATTAATGCCATTCCCTGGATCAATTTAGCACAGGTCTGAAACACGAGCTCTAGAGTGTTTGAGGGACTAGTTCAACCTTCAACCTTCCTCAAGAACAGGGGAAAGGTAAAAGCATCACCATACTTGTCAACTTTCTGTAGAAATACACATCTGTGTACCTGAAAATTATGCCCTGGGAGTTTATACACACTGCAAAACCTCTCTGAATGTCATGTTAGGACTTCTCAACAAAAGGTCTGAGCAAGGCTTTTTTGTTTTGTAATTTTTATTAACTTCAGAATCCTGAAAGATAAAAAGCTGTTGGTCTTAGCTTTCTAGGTGAGAAAACACTTATTCTCTGAATATACTTTTTTTAAAAAATGAATATATTGTAGAAAATTATAGTCAGGAATTGACTTCCATATTGAATGACACAGCAGATAGACTCCCTAGCAAGCAGGAAAAAGAAGGTTGAAATATCTCTCTCTCTCTCTGTATAGGCTGAAATATATATCTGTATAACCTAATTGCATTTGTTACTGTCATTCTCAAAATTTAGGGGATGATTCTAATTGAAATTATCCTTGTATACAAGAGATAAAACATCAGTGAGTTCTGTTATCCTGATAATACCAATAACTATAAGTGACAAAAAAATCAGTCTCTAAGTACATCCGCTGTAAATTATGTGACAATGTATAAGTAGACCTGTGTTTACATGGCAGACAAGCATTAAAACTCTTTCACAACCTTCCTGTCTTGTCCTTTACCCCATTAACCAATATCTTACAGAATTTTTAGAAATGTAGAAACAACATGAAAAAGCTGCTATGAAACAGCTTTCATACCGGCTCTAATAGTTGTTATTTTTATTTTGAAGACTTGTCTACATGACAGATATTGAGAAACTCATGAGTATAGAAATAATATGTAGCAACAGCAGTTCATACAATCCAACTATAAAGTCTACCTGCAGAGTAGTGTTTCTGCATCCCTGCATCCCTGCATCTTTGCTCTCTGAGAAATCCTAGAATAGTACCACTAGCAACAAAGTAGAAGTGAGAATTCCCCAATTTTTCTCCACAGTGGTTGTACTTTCCTAACTGCCAAACATTTGAATCTTCCAGTAGATTTGATACCTACTGGACTGGATGAATGTCTAGCAAGAAGTTATCCATTATTTATCATAAATCTCTATTTTAAAGTCAGTTGAACAAACACTGCTTAGTGGTAAACACAGTTTATTTTTTTTCTTTCTTGTAAAAAGGGCTAGGAAGCATAAGGTAGTCACTGATTGAACTAATGGTAGTCTCACTGTTGACTGATGCCTCTCACACAGCAGAATGAACAAATAAGGCAGCTGCTTTGAAATTATACTGATGCACCTTTGATTTTAGCAGAATCTTAGGAAACAAATGTGACAGACCCAGGTGAACCTTTATGAAGAACTGGGGCCCAAGTTGCCCTTTAGCAGAGTTTTTATCATCAGTGTTCTCATGAATGTTCTCCTTTTTTTTCAGGCTTTCACAGAAGTGAAGCTGCTGCTGCTGCTTAAAAGTTTTAGCTTGTTCTGGGGACAATATTTCTGCTAACCAAGAAAGAAGCAGGTATAGGCATACCAGCAGAGAATTTGGTGTTTCTCTTTTGTCTGTTTTCCTGCTTATCTGTAATAATTATTTCCATATCATGCTGTTTCAAAACATTTTTCCACAAAGTATTAACTTTTGCAAGGGAGAGGTATAAAAGGTGTTTTAATTTTTTTATGTGAGGTTTTTTTCCCTATGCTTAATGAATCATAAATAATTTCAATTAAATCCATAGGAAAGCATTACCCCTGTATAGCAGATATTCTTCTTTCTTGAACATAATAAAACAATCAAAAAATAAATAAGGAAATAAGGCCATAAGCACTTTTCTAGATTTAGTTTTCAGTATAAGTTCCATGCTCAGTTGTTAGATTTGCTTAAGTCTGGTGACAATTATGTATGGCATGACATTCTAGCATCCAGCATTATAGTACCTCTGGAGCTCATCCTTTTACAAGTCAAACAATATAAAAAAATCAAACTGTGTTTTCAACTACTTCCTAAACAATATATGACAAGACAATCAAAATTTTCTTCTGTGTGCTTTTTGACAGTTCACGCTGAGGAAAAATGTAAACAGCTATCTCATATTCATGAAATATAACTGTAGAACACAATTGTGGAGGAAGGTTAGAACATATACTCCAGTTGCCTAGCAGGTTATCTGTTAATATAAGTACTAATAGACTCATTAAAGCTTGCTAGGATACCTCCTTCTCAGTCCCCCTGTTAGGGCACTGAAATGCCTTATTTCATTGTAAGAGCTTTATATTTCCAGACTGAATTTATTCAGCTCTAATTTATACCCATTTGTTTCTGGTGCAATAGTATCTTTACTTATCTGTTTCTTGTGCCTACATGACACTTTACTCCACTTCCATTCTGTATGCAATTATGTCAGTCTTCATATTTCTGAACAATTTTCTTACTTATGATTAAGTATCTGTTCCTCTATCACTTTAATGTTTATTCTCCATGGCTGTTTAGTTTGGTCATCTTGCACATGGATGAACAGCACTGTGTCAGGAATTTTATATAAGGTCTTATCAAGGTGCTGAACAACACTCTTCACCTTTCTTATTCTTGACTAAAAGCACCTCTCATGATTGTACTTTCTTTTTCATAATGAGAAACATAATAATGTTGCAGCCAATTAATACATATCATCTCTTGTCTCCACTACTCTTAATAACAGAGATGATTTCAACTTTTGCAGAAATGCTTATTAGTTGTCACTATCCATGATTAAACTTCGTCTTCTTTTGTCTTCACACATAGCACTCACGTAACTTTAAGGTTACGCCAAGAATATGTTTAATCTAAAAAAATGCTTACAGTACCATTGATGCATTTTTTCATTCTTTTCCGCTTCTTATTTCATTACTAGAGAACATTTAACATTTTTATTTTGCAAAATCTATTATTGTAAGTTGACTCTAAAGGGAATGTCTACTTGCAATCTAAAATATGTCTGGATAATGCACAAGTAGCTTTGATGGCAAACAGAGTATCTGAGAAACCATGCTGATAAGGGCCTGGGAACAGACTTCATTTGTGTATTATTATATGTTGTTCTTTAACTGGAATAAAAATAATGGAATGACTGAGAAGTTTTGAATGAGTTAAACATCAATAAAATAAATGCATACCATTTAGTCAAACAAATATTGAAAATTCTGGATGTGGAGACATATTTGGATATCACACTATTAAAAAGCAAACTAAAAGAAAAAAATATATTAATCATTTTAAGGTCTTTGTCCAAATTTAACTCTGACAAGATGACAGAGCTCTCAAAGGTGTAAATTTTCTACAATAACCCTGTATAATATAGTATATAAGTTACAGACAGGATTTGTAATTTTTTTGCACAGTAGAGGAGAAGCTTGTTCTGTTACCATTCCAGCAAGCAGAAGGCAAAGATTCATACATAGTGTTTCTTCATAACTGTAATTCAGATCGAGTCACAGAATTTGATACTTGAGATGGGAGGGCACATTGTGATGTGCCATAAAGTGAAACAGAGTCATGGGAAATTAGGCTTCCTTAGCTCTGCTTTTCATGTAACTACCTCATTTCAAAACTGAATATTTTTAAATCTTGAAATGACAGTGATTTGACTTTATATTAGAAGGGTGTGTATATTTCAACCTACTTAGGTTGAAACATATTTGGATTGAAACAGAAGGGAAAAGACAGACACCTACAGCTAGTATAACACCCTTCTATTGTCTTATGTAAGTTGCGCAAGTAATTTTATTACAAAACCAATAATAAGGGACACATCCCCTTGGCAGCAGAATACAATTGGAATATTGTGTTAAAGTGATCGGATTTTCAGATGTATACTGTCTTATTTTCTAGCAAAAGTGAAAAGGACCCAATAGTCTTGCATGTTACATTTATATTTGTTATTATACTTATTATATGAATAAAATTAAATACAGACACATCTATTTGCGAAGATGATCATCCACAAGACCTACTGCATTTAACATTTTCATCTCTTTACCTGTTGAACAAGAAAACATTACATATATAAAATATAACAGTCCCCATGACATATTCATTACAAAAATTTGGGATCCCACAGGGAAGAAGTGCATGTAAGAATACCCACTACTAAATATTTGTTCTAAAAGTGCAAATTAACTGCTTCCGGCAGAAAACTTATGAATTGTTAAGAGGAAAATCAACCATAAAAGAAGACAGTGATGAAGATAGAACCATTCAGTAATCCAAGGGAAATTAAAATTTCCTGACTAACATTCATGAGTTCATACCAGTATATGTGTGTATGATGACATATATATCTATATAATTTATGTATTATTAGCAATTTCCAGAAAGCATTCTCTCTTCAAGAAGAATGTCATTAAAATATTAATGACACGTTAATATCATGTTAGTCTCAAAGCATGGAGGTGTTCTCTCCGTTCTTTTCTGCTTGAGCAATAGCCACCAGTGGCAGTTGTGATGTCTATGTCTGGCTTAAGTTGTACTCTGGGGAGAGTGATAACAACACAATGGGTAAGGGTCATAAATCTTGTTCAACAGCTGAGGGCTAGTTGAGCGGGTGCCGACTCAAAATACAACTGGTTAGAAAATGAGTATGAGTCAATCATCTTACTCCATAAAGGGTGGATAGTCCAGAGCCTGTTGAGCAAAGCCTTCTGAGTGTGGGTATGAGGACTAGTACACCTCATTACTCTGATTTTCAACTCAACAAGAAGGATATTAATAAGTCTACTGAAATGACTGAAGACATAGCCTTCATATACACACAAAGTGTGTCCAGACAAGGTCACTTATTCAGCACCACCGTTTCTGTGCCGTCTCCTTTCAATGCTGCCTGTCAACTATATTCACAACCAGTTGTGATTACACATCAACAACATCATGAATTCAGGGCAAGGCAGCAAGTACATGCATTAAAGTAAAACACCTAATGTTGCTGACAGTGCCTCCTCTTCCTTCTCACAGCTTCTCTTTGTACCCACAGCAACTTTATGCTGCTCCATTAAAAGAGTAAGAGTGGTGAAAGAATGTAATAAGTGTGCAAATATGAAAAGTAAGAGAGGAAAGAACTCTTTAGAAACTTGTTTATGAGTATAATTAGTAGATTTAGTAACCAGGAAGAAGATAATTCAGATAAATAGGTCTTATTGTCTACTGCCCAAATATTTGTACCACAGTGAGTGACAAAGAACAGCAAATAAGAAACTGCAACTGCAGATAAATGTGATACAGGAAAAAAGGCAAATATTATTTATCATAATACTGAGAGAGAAATTCACTCCCTGGTAGAGGGTACCATTATGAAAACTTACTTCTCCATAGGGTGCTCTGTAATCTATTTGGTTGCATCTAGGAAAAAACAAGTTTCAGTAAGGAAATGATGAACTGAATATCTTATGTGGAGGAAGGATGAAATTTTGAAGGTTTTACTGTCTTGGTACTTACTTTTTCGTGCTTGAGCACTGAACAGATTGGAAAATCCCACACTGCATTTTGGACATGCTTATTGATTGCATTAAGAAATGAAAAAAAACTTGGATGGAGATTCTGGATAGATCCCTTTAACTGAGATGAATAGACCTTCACCAAGGTAAGCCAACAGATAGGATGAGATTCACCTTAGTTTTCTGACATTCAGATGATAGGTATTTTTTTTAAATAAGCCTTGAAATTTTCCTCTGTAAGAAAGAGAGATGCAGACAACCTCCAGAGAGTAATTCCTGTATCCTAAGATAGGTGTCTAAGACAGGTGAGATATACAGCTCTCTGGCAGTGCTTATCTCTGTTCAGTGAATATAAAAGGAGCTACACAACTGGTTTAGATTGCATACCTGATTTTAGGACCGATAAATCCTTCCTTTAGTTTTTTGTTAGAATTTTCCGTATGAAGGATAGCTCATACATATTTTCTGCAAACAAACCTCAACGTTATATTAGTTAAGGCAAATAACTAACCTAAACATTGAGAAATATTCAAAATTTTATGTCAGGATACAAATTTTCAAATATTATAGCATGACAAAAGTCCTACTTTATACCTGAAGCCACTCAGTAATGTGTGTAAAGGTCTAGAGTTTTTTGTCCTGTTTTTGGCCAAGGACAGGGTTAATTTTTTGCAGTAACCATGAGGGTCTGGAGCCTGGAGCTGTGTGGGCATGGCCAAGACTCTAATGTTATTTGATATCATTGTCAGGGTAGGGGAAAGAGACTCTCTCTCTGGCTTCTGAGGAGGGTGTTCCTTCTGGGAGGAGAAAGTGTGGAGGGAGACATGGTCAGTATTGTTATGTCTGTTTTATATTTGCCAGATGCTTCTAACCCCTCTCATAAAACTAAGAAAACAAAGGGTTTAAAACAAGGGAAGTACTTGAATCAGAAGTTTCTGTTCTACTGTTCTTCCGTCTTTCCAATTATACCTATGTTTCTGCAGGGAGCCTGAAGACAGAAAGAGGGCAGTCATACATATAGACAAGTGAGACTGTAGGAAAATAAGGCAACAGTTCAGGAGCATCCTTCAGCATCTACTTGTTCAGACATGTTAGTGGCCCATAACATGCCATTTAACACAGCGACGATCAGTCAGAACCATGTTGTTCACTGTAATATTGAGGGTCAGTGGCAGAGAAGGTTATACATTTGTGTGTTTATCAGTGACACCACGAGGCAAAGGTCCATAGGAACAGGCTCCGAACTTTCATTTGCAAGAGGTTCCTAAGGCCATTAACCAGAATTATGATTTCCAGGCATTGCCTACAGTTCAGGCATTCTTACATTACCAGATCAAATGACATGTTGCAGATTTTCCTGTCTTTTTTCTGAAAGTCAGGAAAGTGCTCTTAGGCACAGCTATTTAAAACAATGTGCATGTATGTAGCAAGTCTAATAAAGTTTATGGTAACTACAATCTTGAATTTACTCTCTGGAACATGCTATGTGTGCTCAGTTTGCTTGGACAGGTTTGGAAAGCCTGGCAATCAGGACTGCCAGGTTCTGCAAGATCTTTCACACAATACTTATAGGTATATAGGTACTTTTTCAATGCACATATGAGCTTACAAAGAACTAGTCTACCCACTTAGTATTATTTTCTTATCTCCTACTGCATGAACCTTCCCATCCCAATAATGTCAGGCTGAAGAGTGGAGAAATGGGAAGATAATGATCATCCTGCCTCTCCTTCTGGCTGGAAGGAATCTATCTCTTGAAAAGCAGCTTTTGAAATTTAAGTCTGCTACACTTGTCTAATTTAGGCGTTTGTGTGGGGGCTGTGGGTTTTTTCCCTCCCCCGTTTCCCCTCCTCCCATCAACAAAGCCTGTTTTCTGTTGTTTTCTTATCCCTAATGTTAATGCAGAGTGCTATAATCAGGCTAACTTTCACCTTGTTTAGTTTTTGAGAGAAATATTTCCTCTTGCATTTGCTATAGATGTTAACCCCATTTCTCTTTACAACCCTTCTGGGGTACATATCAGTTTTGTTTTGCTCTCTTAGCCAGCAGATGTTTTATACTTTCTTTTGCCTTTCAGTAATGTCACCATCACCATCAACTTCTAAATGTGTAAGTCCACCAGGGATGCAGTTCAGACTGACAGCACCACAGATTAGTCCTGAGCCCAATCCTGCTGCTTTTACTCAGCCAAATCCTGATTTCAGAGGCACGACTGCCTGGATTTTCTGAGGCTTTCAGTGGATGATAGAATCTGCCTATCTAGCTAAATTTGATGCTTGCCTACACAAGTGAGGAAAACAAGAGGCTGCGATTTAAAAGCACAGCAATTACACATTTTTTGGGCATGTGGATTTGTTTGGTTTTTTTTCTGCAAAAACTCTTTTTGCCCTTGTGTGCAGACTGCCAGCATAACATAATTTATTAAAGATTGATCTCGACAAGATAAAAATCTTCTGTGATTAAGATGTTGTGGCATCTTGAGCTTCTTTTTATGTTTAAAATGTAAAGTGGAGATAAAGATTTGTGATCAAATTTAAAGTGTTTCTAATAGGGATTAAATTTAGATTCCATTAAGCAATATTTGTATACATCCTAAGCAGCAAATGTTTGTTGCAAACATATTAATTGAGTTTTAATTATAAGATAGATGTTTACATGATATGACTGCTAAGCTTTCTTGAAACTGTCTGAAGTAATAAACTTACATTCCGAGACATATTTATGAATGTTTTAACTGAGTAACTCAGTTATAAGATGAAGCAAGATGTAATAATAAAAACAACGTAAACCCCACAGTTAGATACAAATTAAGCAGTCAGGCATTTCATACAACCTTTATTGTTATAATTAATTTTTCACTTGAATCCATCTTCTGATATGTAATCAAATCAACGTATATTAACTGCAGCAGCTATAGTGCATATATCATCCAGAGCTGAGTAATTATTTGCATTGGATAGTTAAAGAATACTTATTCATAAAAAGAGTTTTAGATTCACCAGCTATATGATAAAACATGTATAGTCATACATTAAAACACTCCATAATCATTAACCTTCTGTAGGTAGCTGCTTAACCATGACATGGGATACTCTTTTTATTAAATATTCTTTTCCTGGTCTTTTTTTGTTTCCTGATCCAACTGTTTTGCATATATAAATGGTCCTGTTTCTCCTCTCTCCTTGTGGATCTCTGATCTACTTCAAAACTGGAGAAGTCGAGGCAAAGATTTTCAAAGATTTGGTTGAATGCAAAGGTGCTATTCTCTGTTTTTCAAATGAGGGTAGAAAGACAAAATCCTGGGATCTGGAGTTATGGATGACTTACAAGCATCATAAGAAGATATTAGATTACATCCCAGGAAAGTGCACAGCATATATGGGTTGGTAGTGATTCCTGGCACAGTACTGACTCAGTGCCTTTCTTGTTCACTACGAGAAAATTACTGCTAAAACTATATACACCAAGTGAGACTGCTTAATTGAATTGCACTCAGATACACTGAAACATTAGCTTGCTTTTGTTTTAAAAGGTTCTTTTGTTGTTTTTGAATAATAATAGAATAATACCTCACAGCACCGTTATGACATTTGATTAACATTTGTGAAGTGTTTGGAGACTCTTATTTGAAAGGCACTAAAAACTACAAAGTATTGTTATTATCCTTTCTCTGAATTCCCCCAAGTTCCAGGTGGCTTATAACATTTTAGGGAAAGGCTGTCAGAGTAACCCCATAGACTCCATTAAAGCAATATATTTCATTTGTTTACTGATAATTTCCATTATATGCTTTCAGATTTTCCTAGTTTCTAGTCTCTCCTTCAACTGAGTAATGTATGAGACAGAATGATATGTCTGATATGATGAAAATTGGGCTGTTCCCAAGGTTGGAATTTTAATCTTGACAACCTGTTGATAAACTGCTTTTACAATAGTGTCTCTAAAATGAAAAAAAAACAAGCAACAAAAATAAATGACAAGTGAAATATGTAGACCGTGCCAGGTACCTCTCAGAGGTTTAGTATGTGCCAAATTATTTTACAGAGAAATTCTCAGCTGTACAAGCAGATCTTAATTTCTTCCAGTTTGTGTGCTTCACTTTTTCTGAAAAAAAAAAGAAAAAAAGAAAAAAAAAAGCTGCGTTAGTTTTGTATTTCTGACGCAGAACTTGGATCAGATATTTTGAACTAAGCCCAAGGCCATACAAAGCAAGGAGTGTGGTAGTACAAAATGATTGTGCTCTGTGGGCATGTGTATCTACATAAACCATAGTCTGATATGCAATATTTAATGGAATTTGAATGTTACCTTTCTCTGAATATGTTGGTTAACTAAATTGCTATTGGCAATTATTCTTCAAATAGTGTAGAATTTTTGTTTTGGAAAAGCTTTCTTATATATTTAGTTGTTTTTCTAGCTTCTCAGTGCTTCAGGATGAAAACAGAGCAGGACTCTGGCAGATATTTTAAAACAGAAACACAAACCAAATTTTTTTGATGTTCCTGTCACAGGGATGGGTAGGGTACAACAGTAGGAGAGAAACACTCAGAAGCAGTTCTGTCACTGTCTACTGACCTGAATACAAACAAATCAGGAATCATGCCAGTATTCCTGTTTCTGTGCCCTTCCTCTCCTCCCCCACCCTTCAGAAAAACAAAATATATATAACAAAAGGAAGAAAACCAAGAAAGTTGTACAATGTATTTCCTCCTCCTGGTATGTTTATTTGAGCTTTAGACTAGCAGACAGCAATGCAGCAGCAGAGTCTTAGCACACAAAATGTCTCCATTAGTTAAAGCAAACTATATGATACGAGCAACACAGTGTGCCAGAAATCCTTACAGTCAAACAGTAAAAATATCCAGAGAGAAAAAAACATAAGCATAAAGTAGTAGGAGCTTCACTATCTTGTTCAGTTTATCAAACATGGAGGGAGGTAGAAGAAAAATAGGGGAAAAATATGTTTAAGAATCACACTTTAGATTATTCCAAAACAGAGGCAATTTTCAATTTAATTTTTCTCTTTTTTTTCCTCCCTAAATATCTCTATCAATTCTATTGCTTTCCTTTTAGATAATGGAAATACTAAGCTTTCATTAAAAAAACAGTACTTCTAGCACAGATGGTAATGAAGATAACCAGGAAAACATCAATTGAGTATAAACCAGGACAGCAATGACTTTCTTATATTGCCAACAGCTTGAAACAATAGCTCCAAAAGAGCCCCTAGTCCAGTATATGATCTTGCCCATTTGTCTCCGTGCCTGGTTTACTTCTGCTGTGTCTAAGCTGGATGACCTAAGGGGACCTCCAAACAAACAGGTCTGGATGGATATGCCCAATATGTTTTCAACCTGTTGCAAGCGGTGCCCAAGTCCTTCCCCTCTTGCCTTCTGCATGCCCTGCTCTCTATAGAGACCCAGCTGTAAAAGTTAGATGAGATCAGTGGTGTGCTCCAAGAAGTACTGTGATTTTGGTGATCCCATGACAAGGCTGCAGACAATGCACCTGTAGGACTTCTCAGAGACAGACTCTTAACCCCTAGTCTAATGTCCCTTGTTCTCAAGAGCAAGGAATTTTAAACTTTGAATTTTAATAAGACAAGTTTTCACTGTTAATAACAACTTTGCCCTACACAGGACAATATTTTTAGTGTCATTTAGATTGTGGTTTTAAATGAACACATCTAACTTATTTGCACAGGGAAAGGGGTTTAGCACACGTTAAACAGTAACAGAGACAATGCTACAGGCATAATTATGCTGAAGTACACCCCTAAATAGTTGTTTTTGTAGGAAAAAATATTCCTTTGTGTTGTGTGCCTTATTTCACTGACTAAGGAAGCTCAAGGAGCAACCAGGATCTCTGGGGCAGTCCCTCCTCCCCTCTACTTCAGATCTCCTTAAGCCCTGCAATGCTCAAGAAAAGAATTACAGGGATAAGCGAAGAAAACTTAAACCAGGACAGCTGTTGCAGAAAGATTTTAAGGGGCAGAGAACAGAGTTCATCTCTCAACAGATTTTTTGGGGGGAGGTTGATCTCAGTTGCATTTTTTTCTTACAGATTATATAGAGAATATCCTGTGCCTGAAGTAACTGGCTGTGTGGTACATTCCCTGCAGCCCAGAGTGTTCGGACATGACCCCAAATCTTTAACATCTCTGTATTTATTATTTTCATCCCATTATCTTCCTACTAACATGATCCCTACTAAGAAGTGGAAAATAGCAAATCAGGAAAGAAAAACACCAGACATAGAACAAAACAAAGTAAAAAAAAAGTTCCAAACGCTCAAAAGAAAACACAGTAGAGTTGATTTTGATGGTTCTGTGCTTGTCTCTGTCCTCTTTTTTCTTTTTTAGCTGCCTTGTCTGGATTGTAAATGCACCAGACCTTTTATTCTGCTTGTACAGATCCCAGAATGATGTGTTTTGTTTGATTCCTAAGAACTTTGATAGTTAGGGTGATAAAATAGAAACATCTAAAACTCCTTCGCTGATAATCCTCTGATAAAGAATATTCCTCTGATTTGATAATCCCAACAGTTTAGCCTTTTCCCCATTTATTCTTATGCATAAAAATAAAAGTATTAAAATTCCAGCTCCACTTTTTTCAAATACAACAGCAGAACGCTTGTCACAAAAGGCCAAACCTTTCTCTCCAAAATCTGGATGTAACCCAGAAGCCAAAAGTTCTGGCTTCTCCTTAACAGTTTTGCAATAGAGTAATGTGCTGTCAGTACAAATATCTAACTTCAGACACTCTAGGAATGGCATAAACTAAGCTTAGCTTCACAAAAAGATGAAAGCATGTAGAAAACTGTGTTGATTTTAATGTTTATGTATTAACTGCCACATATATGTTTACACATACATAAGCATATATACATATATATATATACATAGACCAGAAAAAGCACATGTGGAAGAAGGTGCTAAAGTTCAAATATACATACACTTATATAAGCATATGTATATATATGCCATACATAAATGCACTGCACTGTTTTAAATTAACTTTATAAACTTACTGGTTAAACTTATCATAAAACTGGCCTTTGTTTTGCAAAGGAAGGCACTACCCTTGTTGGAAAGAGTAATTATGTGTTTTGAAGCTCTCATACTACTGGTAAGATGCAATGTTCAAGCTGCAGTAGCTGAGCTTGGAAAAATAACAACAACAGCACAAAACCTTGCAATAAAAGACTATTTTCACCACTAGCTATGTAGGAATTAATTGTGAACTTGACCTCATCTGTTCAATTTTAGAACAAAATAAGAAAATAAATACACACATAAATATGGTAGTGTCTCATAAAGCAAATGAAATCTTAGAAAGGATTGGAGTACACATTTTTTAATGTTTTTTCCTATGGTGACTCAATTCTCTCAACTAGCAGTGACCTCCTTGGTTAGCTACTTGGTGTAACTTTGCACAAAAAGTATGTTTGTCCTTAAGAAAGATAATGAAACTCCAATAGCAACTTATTTTTATATAGCTTACATTATAAGCCAAATATGATCTGACAGTGTCCCTGTAAAGCTTCTTTGAAGTACTGAAATGCAGATTATAGTTAGAATCTGTGGGTGTTTTTTTATGAAGAAGGTATTAGGATTTTCACTTTTCATCTTTGTTTTAGAATCACTCTCTTGACAAAGTCGGTGTGAACTCTCTTCAGATGCTTCAACATATTTGTCAGACCACTGCACAGCAATGCAGAGCATATTAATTCTTGGCACAAGTGTTTTGTCTCCAAGGAACATCAAGGCACCTTCTGTCCTGTAATTAAATTGAACCTGCTCCTGGATCTGTTTATCCGAGCTTGTGCCATCTTCTGACTGACAACCCTGTGGTGATGTATTGGTGCAATGAATCATCTAAGTAGATGCTGTGATGATGTGTGACCAGTGCAGGTTCAGTTTAATCCTGGCACCAAAGATGGAGTACAGGGCAGCACTGACCCCACCAGTATTTTAGTGCGGCTGTCATCAGGGCATGGTGCAGGGGTGAGGAGCTGTGTAATATAACCATTCAGAGTGTGGAAGTATGCATCTTTTTACATGAGAGACTGGGGTTTTATAAGCCACACAAGCAGGCTGAGCAGTTTAAATTTCTCCAGAACACCTTTATTGGTATGAGATTGGGAATAGGTGTTAATGGAGGTAAGAGGAGAGGAACTTTGTCAGAGATTAATCAATTTTGGGAAAGGGCAATATCCACCCCCTTCAAAAAAAAAATCCATATTTTGGAAAATAAAAAAAGAAAGCTACAGATTTTCCTCTGATTTGGACATTTTTTATCTCACATCATCCCTTCTCTCTATTTGAACCCATCATCGGATTGCAAGGATCCAGGGATCTCTTTTTAATTCAAGAACACATGGTCCTTAATTTTTTTTTTGTTTGATACAGAGTGTGATTGTATTAATTGTCAACACAATGTGTCTTAGAATTAAATTCAGCATTCAGGAAATCAGATCTATTTGAGAAGCAGCTTTTAAGCACATAATTGTCTTTAGGCCTATGCTTAAGTCAATAAATGAGGCAAAGTTTAATGGCTTTCTTCAATCACGGCAAAGGTAGTCTGTGTCGACAGCTTACAGCTTTAAGCTTAGACACTAACATTATTTTAAGATTTAAATATCCATTTTAAATACAGCAGCATTTAAATCGGCTTTCAGAACTAATGCATCCTATAATATGAGAATTTTAAGACTTTAAATTATGCAACCAAAAAAATCAAATGTTTAAAAATGCTAAAGTAACATTCACATTAATAGATTATGTCCAGTCTCTAGAATAAAGTTAAACAAAACAAAACAAAGCAATAAACCAACCAATCAACCAAGACACAACACTTCTGTTTTGGTGAACTGAAATTTATGATAAGAGATTTGAAACCCATTACGTTACATATTTTTCACCTTCTCTCTCTGTTGTATGCATTGACTACACATTTTTTGGAAGCAGCTTTAGTTGCTTGAGTACAAGACAACTTCTATGTATGCAGAATAGGAAAAAAAATCTTTTTAACTTCTCATAATATATTCAAATGGGAAATTCAAAAGTTTCGTATTTCATTTTTCTCAAAAAACTGAGTGCATTATTTAGATCTGTGAGGACAAATGAACTTTCTGGTACTAGACTGTTTTTAAGGACTGATTTTTTTAAATGTAACTTTATCTGCACATTTTCATTCACCAGTAAAAATGTCATACGCAATAGGAAGTGATCTTAATTTGCTGGGATCTCTGTAATTCATGAAAAGACAGAAACCCTTTTTTAACACAAAACTTAACCTTAGCTATTGCTTTGTGAATAGCATATCGATAGTCAAATTCAATGTCTTATTTGTTTGTTAGTATTCATTTTATTTGATTGCATTCCAGCTCTTTCACAGATATTCACATTACTTAAGCACCCCTTTCCCAAATGTACCTCTACCAACAGATTCACTGTGACAGAGCACGTGACTCTCATCCCCCTCTCCTCAAACATTGTGCTGATATTTCAGTGCAGCTTGGTATTCATGGAAAGGGGAGTCTTGGTCATTGTGTTATGAGGCACTAGAAGCACAGTAACTCCTCTTTCCGTTTCTTCTCTCTAATGTCCGGCAGTGTTGTAGGACCATACAATACATACAGTGCCGATACACCAGACCAGCACCTCTCCCCATTTCTTTCTGTTGTTAGATGATACAGGGCATGACTTCTGGGGAGGTGGAACGCTTTGCTGGCTGTTTTATCCTTAAAGCACCAAAGACTTTGAAAAAATGGCACCTTGTTTTGTTTAAACTTGCAAGACAGACATTACTTTTCTGAAACGTCCGGAAATAAAATCTCCAGCTGAGCTGCAATTTTAGTAAGCTATCTGGCCTGCTCCTTATATCCCTTATGCAACTAAGCTTAAGCATCTTAATGAACTTTAATGTTAACTTAAATGCTTAAAGAAAACAATGCAGATGGAAAAGCCAAAACCAGAATAAAATTTTTCCAAATGAAGTACATTTATGTTACTTTTTCCTACAAACACTCTGTACAGCTTACAGGCAAATTACAGGTATATATAGGCTACAAGCAAATAGGACCTTTCAACATACTATACGTCTACAAAAAGAGTTGCTCACCCGAGGAAAACTCATTACTGGTAAACAATCCCATTTTAAGATCTCTAAGGAGGTAAACTGTCCAGAAACAATACCTAGGTAATAGCTACCTATTTATCTGTTATACTGGAAATATGCTTGCTTGCTTTTTTGTTTTTTTTTTACCCCAATGCACTTTCTGTCTGAGCTTCATAGTTAGGTTAATTAGGAGTTAGACATGCCGCAAATTAAAATCTGAAGCTGTTTTGAACTATCAGGTTCCCATGGACCAAGCAGGCTTGTTTATATATGCTCTGTTTCCACTCCTCAAATGTTCTTTAGAGAAGGTTAAGGTTTCCAGTTGACAGTACAGCATGTGTTGGACAGTTTCAATATTCCATGTTCTGGGATAAAATATTTTGTGTATGAAGAACTTGGCAATTTCTTACATTTTAATTCTGATGACTTCTGTCTTCAGTTTGCTAGAATTAGGTTTTTTTTATCTGTGACCTTTAACATATTTCCTGATTTTATAGTGTAACCAGATGCAAGTGAGGAAAAATACTTATCAATCTTGTTTTCTTAAGAATTTTCAGAGCTAAAGAAAGCCAATATAGAATACACATGGAAAATTATTTCTGTTTTAATGTTCAATTGTTTAAATAATTTAAACAATATTAATGGTGCATGCCTATGTCTGTAAGGAACTTATTTTCCTTTGAGAATCCTCTGGAAAGCTATCTATGTCCATGCCTGCTATTATGAAAAATGCAAGATATATGATTCAAAAGCAGTTTTAATGGGCATAAATCTGTATGTTTATCTAATTATTATGCTATAGAGAAGGTTAAAAAAAAAAAGGGAGTAAACTTTAACTAAAAACATGAGAAAAACAGAAACTTCCTTTTTGAGACAAGGAATCTACAAACAGCTTGTGGAGAAGAGAAATTACAGGCTATAGCTACATTTCAAGTTGATGTATGATAACACTGGTATCTGTACAAGGCATTATTTCTAAGCATACAATTTAGCATTATTTATTACCATCGTATTCAGTGCCATGCATATGTATTTATGACAAATGTAAAATTTTTATTCCTATAGATGATATCTATACTTAACTACCTAAGAAGCAAGCAAAACCAGGAAAATCAAGTACTTACAATACACCATTTTTTGTTTTTTATTCTTTTGTGAACACTGAAACATTTTGTATTTATAATAGGCTTCATTCCTCAGTTAACGGTGCTTTATAAGTGGCTAGTGATCATCAGTATTTTATTTAAACCCACTCTATAATCTACAATTTGAAAGGAACCCTTTTTCCTTAAATGTCTATACATCCTTGAAAAAAAGAGAGTTGTTCCACATGCTGGAGGCAAGCTTGACATAACTATAAATTGTTACACAGCTGATACCTAGCCCTGGTAAAGTGTGTTCATACAGTACAGTATAAATATAACCCCTGACCCAAGGCTTCTCAAAACTCTAAATTTACTTCTTCCTTCAGCTTTCCTTCTCTTTTTCAGGCTCAAGCCTTTTCCCTTTCATCTTTAAATGTCTGTGCAAAAAAATAAAAAGAGCTTATCAAGTTTATGAAAATCTTCTAAATAAATTTAAAATAATTAGGCAGGTACAAATATTGGCACATACACACAAATAACAGAAATGGAAGTAAAAAGTATTAGGAGATAAAATGATTCTTTATTTAAAGGATTAAAAGAAGGACACTGTAGTCCTTGCCTTAGAAAGTAGGTTTAGCTCAGCACATCAGTCAACAGAAGATTCATCAAATTTTGCTTTGGTGTTTGACATTGGCTAAGTGGTTACCAAGAATAAGGGCCTGTTTGATTTCTAAAATGTATTTGCCAGGTAGCTCAGTGATCAGTATAGAGCAAGCTTCCTTCAGAATTGCAGAGACAACAGGAAAGCTTATCACTCTGTCTCCTTCTACATGGGGTGCCTCTTTCAAGTAAGATAAAGCTAATCAAAGCCTCAAGCATTTGTGGCAGGAGAGAGTGAATTAAACATACAGAAAACACTAGGTGGTCTTGTCTTTGTAAGCAGAAATAACTTGATGTGTGCCTTTATATTTTAATTGAAATAAAACTCAGAGATACTGAGTGCAGCAAAGAGAAAAATCACTGTAATGAATGAATCAAATATTGTGTGGTCTTAGATGCCTGTTTAAAATTGATAAATATTAGATAAAGGATTTTTCACTTTCCCTTCTCTCTGTCCTTGCTGTTTAAAATGAAGCTGTTTCAGTACTGATAATTACATGTGTTCCCGAAGGCATGAGCAATTCTCATTCACCTCCCCTACATTGTCCCCTATCATAATGGATTGGCTGACCATACAATTCTGATTTTGAAATTTGAGTTTCAAGAAGTGATATTGAGATACTTTGAGTTGTCATAGCAATTGCTTTTTTAAAAGAGATAAGTAGGTTTCAGGTTCCTAAATAGTGCTGCATCAGGAGCACTTTAGAAACTATAATGGAGCTATAGGACTCAGTATTCAGAACTGTTGTATTGGAATGGTCACATAATTTATGAAAACACATGCCTAGATGTCCTTGACCATTTATGACAGCAGTAATGAGACCAAACACAGCCAACTTCAATTTAAAAATGAATAAATATGAACCTTTCTGACATCAACTGTCTTTCCTTTGACAGTTTCACTATATACTAACTAAAGAAAACATATCATGATTCCAGAGCAGATTTCATCTTAAAAAAACAATCTAACTCTTTATTGTCAGCACAGAGAGCTAAAGATGCTATAAAATAACAAAACACTTTTATTTCTTCCTGCATTTCAGCAATTGGAAATAGCGTTGAAGCTAGCTGGTGTGGCAGGGCGTGCAACCACACTGTTGATGATTACTGCAAAAATGATAATTGTGTTACATACTTACATACAGTAACCATATATTTAATACAGACTAAGATTTGTTTTGGCATGAATAATGTCTGAATTATATGTGCACAATCAGTCATATTTGTATTGCACATATAGCTATCACAGAGGGAGAAGAGCCACCGGCAATTCAGCACACCTGGAATCTGGACTACTGTCTGTAAAGGTCTGCCTTTCTCCATTGACTCAAGGGTCAGTTAGGGGATTAGCCTCTTTGTTACATGGTTAGCACTCTTATGTGGTTGTGTTCATAACACACACATAGTTCTCTTGTTTACTAATCCTTTTTTTAGTGTCCAATATTGGAAGTTTAGATTTCTGGATTCTGAAGTTAATTTCTGTCTTTTTCCCGAGATGAAAGTGAACTAATTACCATATTTTTGAATGGATGTTTTCCCTTGTATGCTCTTAATAGTTTCTTAAAGACTTAACCGACTTTAAAGCTGAGGGTTCTTTTTCTGTGTTTTGGGGCCTTTTTTTCCTTGTCCTTTTTTTTTTCTGGCAAGGCAAGCAAGACTTGGCAATCAGTTTACCATACAATACATTTGTTTCTGAAATAATTGATATATATCAACTTTATACATAAAACATGACAAAAGCCCATCAGCTATACTTTACAGTCAGGAGATTAAAATTAAAAAATATTGTTAAAAAGTTGATTGGCAAAAATGTCCTAGTTATTCAACTAGTTTGCATCAATATCTTTTCAATGACAACTGAGCTCTTTAAAAAGTCTTATTCTATTTGATTAGAAGTCTGCTTAAAGAGGAGCTTGAATTTACACTTCCAAATTCTGTTTTTGAAGACTTTTAAAATATGTTTGCTCATTTGAAACATTGCATCTAAGTGAAGTGAACAACTTAAAAACCCATAGATGTACATCAGCAAATCAAAATATCATCTTAACATTGACATTAAGAAAACAATTTTCCACTAAATTCATGAAATCATGCAGAATGTAGATGACTATATGAATGTGTATGAGTGTGTATATTTAATCCAACTGTGATTTACAAATGATGAGCAGTACCACACAATTTAACCTATCAGAATTATTGAGCAAAGGCATGAAGTAATATCCTAATCAACATGAATAGTAACAGAATTAGCATCAATATTGCAACATCTATAGAAACTAAAAACATACTGTTCTACAGACCTGTGCTCATCTGCATCCAGCTGGTAAATGGGATCCTTTTGCTTGTGCTTGAGTTAAAAGCACAAGAAATAATAGTCATATTTCAGAAACATATCACCTTTATTATATACAAGTAATATTTAAAACACCTTCTCCTCTGAATCTTGAAGAACTCATTGTTCTTATGTGCATCTAGAGGTCAAGTAAAAGTGAGTATAAAAGTTGAATCTCACAAGAGTTCTTAGAAATGCGCACACACTCTAGGAATGATACATTAGAGGCGAAAAAGCTGAACAAGAACTAGAAGTTGTTAGAATGTACAGTAAATCATTCTTTGCTTAAGAGCTGAATTACGAACAGAACTAATTTGTCCCTATGAAACCAAAGTGATGCTTGGCCAGTTTCTGAAGATAATAGAATTATGATAAACCAACAGATTTATTGAACACAAATTTCATTTTAGATTCCTGAATAGTCAAGAGAATATGTCCAGGCAATTAAAAAGAATCACAGAATTGATCATAAATCAATCATAAAATCATAGAATATGTCAAGTTTGAAGGCACCATAGGGATCATTGAGTCTAACTCCCTGCCCCTCGCAGGACTACCTAAAACTAAACCATATGACTAAGAGTGCCATTCAGATGCTCCTTGAACTCTGTCAGGCTTGGTGCCATATCCCTGCAGGGCCTGTTCCAGAGATCACTCACTCTCTCAGAGAAAAGTCTTTCCTTAATGCCCAACCTGTGCCCTGGCACAGCTTCAATCCACTTCCTCGTGTACCATCACTGGTCACCAGAGAGAAAACCAGCACCTCCCCCTCTGCTACCTCCCTTGAGGAAACTGTTGATTGTGATGAGGTCACCCCTCAGCCTTCTCTTCTCCAAGCTGAACAAACCAACCAACACCAGCTGCTCCTCTTGCCCTTGATGCTTTTCAGCATCTTGGTCACCCTGCTCTGGACACACTATAATAGTCTGATGTCCTTCTTATATTGACGTGTCCCAAACTCCACAAAATACTGGAAGTAAGGCTGCACCTGTGCAATGTAGAGTGGGACAGTCCCCTCCCTCTACTGGCTGGCAACACTTTGCCTGATGCACCCCAGTGCATGGTTGGCCCTTTTGGCTGCCAAGGAACTTGTGTTCAACTTGCGGTCAACCCAAGCACCCAGATCCCTTTCCATGGTGCTGCTCTCCAGTCTCTCATCCCCCAGTTTGTATGTACAAATAAGATTATCCTGTCCTGGTTGCAGAATCTGGCCCTTGCTTTTGTTAAAACAAAAGTTTGTGAATTATCACCTCTAAATAACGATTAGTTCAGAGTAGATGGTGGATTTATCCTGACTGAGCTTTGAGGCAAGAAATTCCCAAACAAAAGGAAAGTAATCTCAGAAAAAACATTCCCAGCTCCATACTGACTTATATAGCAATCTCATATACTCAACAGTTCGATGAACTATTCAAATAGACTAGTAATAAGATTAGTTTGTTATTTTGTGATGGACAGTAAAAAGATTTGATTACAGCTGTGACCTGAACCGTGATTTCTCTGTTCATTGTTCACCCTTAGGTTTGCTCACTCTTTTGTTCAAGTATACTTGAATCATTAAGCAATAATAAATATTGTAAAAGTCCAATTCAGCAGACTCATTTTAGGCTACCATTTTAGCACGAACTGAAAGGTACTTTCAAAGTTTCTTAACCAAGATTCTAAAAAAGTCTAAACTAAGTTTAAGTCTTTGTGTTACAGAAATCTAGAAGTGGTTGTGATGGAACCTTGTTCTTTAGCTTCTGTTCAGATACTCAGGCAATATCAGAAATTACTTTAAGTTTGTGTCAAATGATAATACAGACAATTTGGGATGACAGCAGAGAAAGAAAAAACAGAAACAAAAAGGAATATTTTACAATATTGAAAATAAATTTTCATTTTACTAGTTCTTATACCGTGTTCTGCTTTTTTATGGGAATGATCAGAAAATAAGGGAAATTGTTATTATTACAAGATCTGTGATCCTATAGAGTCTTGTAGTTTGTAGTCACCGCACATTCGTTGAAGACACTTGTGAGGGACTGAAAAAAAGTTATTGAAGTTATTACTGGCTCAAAACAACTGAGTCTGTGGGATGGGACAGATTGGGTTCTGTCAAAGAGAAATGGTGCTCCTCCTCATACTCCTCCTCCTTGAGAGCCACTGGTGCAGCCATCAGTCACTGGCATACTGGGAGCACTACCCCATGTCCTCACCCTGTCCCTTGGAGCTTTTAGTCCTGCCCAGAATGGCTATTAGCCATTGATGCCCCTAAAACCCCACACCACACTTCCTGAAGTGCCACATTGGCTGGCAGACTGCAAGCCCCACCCTGAGGAGAGTGGCCACAGGAGTTCAGAGCAATAAAATCAGCACCATGTGGCCACCAAGTATTCGCAGCCCTGTTGTTCCTGGACTCCTGGCAGCTGGATCTACACTGGATCTTTACTCTTTACTTCCTCCTCTTCTCCTAATTTCATTTCTTGATAATTGGGTAACTCAAACCTGGAGGGGTTGGAATTTGGTCAGTCAATGTTTTGTTAAATTCTTTATGCTGATTGAATGCTTGCTTTAAACTTTTGCCAAACTTGTTTATTTTGCAAAGTTTGTCAGTAACGGTGTGTTATTTTGACCCTTGGAGAAGCGTCGAAGTATTTCTCCAGTGCATGATCTTGAGGTATAAAATAAACTGAAGGCCATTTTAAAAAAGCAGTTGGGTAGATTTTTGGAGCCTTGTATCTTTTTAACGTAAAACCCTTCGATGAGCTTGTGAGAAGAGCCTGGGGTGTTACAGAAACCAAATCCACTCATTAGGCACAATTCAGGTATATGTTCATTTCTCTTACTTTCTACAAGGGTATTATTACTATTATTGCAACCACTAGGTCATGCAATTCAGTTGTACACAATTTCTGCAGTAAAATAAAGCACAAAGGGAAGAAGGGAGGAAAAGAGAAAATTTTTGCCTTCTCCAGTCTCTTTTTCAGTCTTTTCCTACATTAACTGGTATTAATCCCTGAGAGGGGCTGTTTAGATCTGTCACTCCAACATGCTCTTAGATAACTAATTAATAGTAATGGTAGAGCTATGAACTCATAAGTCTAAGCTATTAAAATTAAAACATCACAAGCTATCACACCCTAAGAAAGGAATAAAACGCATTTACTACCAATAAAAAGCCAGAGTTGTTCCTCCCTCTCTGATTCCTAAGGAAGAGGGCAGTGTTGGTTTTAATTTGCCACAAGGAATAGGACTTTCTCATCTGTATTCTAATTTATGACTGGATCTTGTCTTTCAGCAGCCTGAAGTCCAAAGGAAATGGTAGAAGAATATCCTTTATTAAAATATACTTACAATCACAGTACTAATAATTTTGAGATCTCAAAACAAACAGAAGAAATTTTTTGTTCTCTATAGAGGCACTGCCACAGGGACAGCTGAAGTATGAGGCAGAACAGCCTAAGTGTAGTGGTGTTTTTAAAGAAGGCACCTGTCACGTAGCAAGAAAAGCAATGAGTTAGGGAGGAACTATTGCTCAAAGTAATCACTTAACTGATGCTTTCCATGTGAGGATATCAAACTAGCCAGCTGGATCTCTTAACTAGTCCAAATGAGAGAATTCAGCAAATGTAGCATGAGTGAAATGTCTCCTGTCCAAGACTTGTTCCTTTGTCCAATTTACCTTGAAAATTAAAATCCCATGGATGTTAGTGGCAGTATTCTTTATTTTGATCCTTGCATATAGAGTTATTACTACATTCAAAAGTAGAGCAAACACATAATGTGCATATGTTTTGAAAACTCTGAAACTTTCATAGTGTCAAATAAACAGCCAGAGAGAGGGATCTGAGTGGGAACACCAGGGGGCTGGGATGTGCTTATGACAGGATATTTCTGCCCTATGAATTTTTCAGGTAATTAATTCAGGTCATGGAGCATGGTGTCACCTAAAAGCTTGGTATATTCACACTACTTTACTCCAAGAATTGCTATTTATTTGATAAATGTCCACAAGGCCCACAGAAATCAAATGACATTTATAATCTAAACTGGAGGTGATAAAACCACAAAGCTCAGCTTTTAATAAGCAGAGATTTCCATCTCGTAGTTCTTCTGATGACATTACAGGTTTACATAGCTCACGCATTTATGGATGCACAATTTTACTATCCCCACCATTTCTTCCCAGCTTATATATCTGCTGATTCAGAACAGAGCAAACCACCAGAAACTTGCACCAAATAATTTACCGAAAGGGTAACACTTTGACAGCTCTGAAAATGAGTAGCAAAATGAGTAGGAAGAAAAATGCATAGGTAGACCAGGACATTATACCCTGCAATAGCAGTAGCTTTGTTCAGTCTTCTGAAAATAGGTTCTTGTATGGTACTGTTTCATTGAAATGTAAACCACATGTTCAAAGTACGTGGCCAGAGGGATCTATAGAGTGCTCAGGTGCTGATTTATAGAAGTCTCAGCTGCAACTTAAAACAGTAGTCACATTCTGATGTAGCAGTAAGCATGTCAAAAACCAATGAGTTGTAAGAAAAGGGCACTTGGGGGTAAGGTGTTCCTTTAATTGTGTCTTCACAAAAGCCCAAACAGGCATGGATCAGAATATCTAATGACTAAGTAAGGAAAAAAATAAACATAATTTTAAAAAGAAAACTGGAAAACAACCAGTTTCACTCCAGTTTTATTTTGTGGTACACTATTTAACTGATTGTGAGTTATTTTAGATCCATTTCTTGTGTCAAGATAAGAAGTCCTAACATGACATTTCAAACCAAATCTGAGAACTATCACAATAGAAATAGAAAACTTTTTCAGATCAGTCTTTTTGAGTCTTTTTTTCTTCAAAAATACTACTCTGAATAATAAAAACATACCTTGTGTGATATTGAAGCTATTCACAGAAATAAATATGAAAAGAAGAAAGCTGAATATTGATATTTTCTACATTTTTATTACAATCTTTCAAACGACAACTGGTAAATTAGATTACTTTTACTTATAAACATCAAAGAACACAACGTCTCAGAAAATCTCTGAAAAATGACATTACAAGCACTAGCTATTCTGCACAGTAGCAACAGAAGAGGATACAAAATGATATCTCTGCACTGTGAAAGATCTAAGCAACCATAAAACAGATTCAGAACATAGTTGCTGAAGTTCTCCATCACAAGTATTTAATTAATTGTCTCCATCAATCCCTGATAAGAGACCTTTCCCATTAGCACAGACTAACCCTGTCTCTGAGAAAAGAGGCAGATTTATTTACAATTTTCACCAGAACATCTCAGGGCTCTGACCAGAACTAAACTTACTAGACACAGACATTTTAGTGTTTAAGTTAGATTGACAATCCCCTCAAGTTAGTTAGCAAGTAACTATGTTCCCTAGTGTTGGCCAAAAATAGGACATAGCCTGATTCTGAAAAAGGGTATAAAAAGATTTTTATTTTACTTAGATGTTCTGAAAACATTGTTAAGAAATTATAACACTTAAAAATGTTACTACATCAATCCATTAGCCTAAATTATGTAACTTGCAAGACAACTTTGTGAACATACAGCGATGATACAAGTCCAAAGTCTACATTTGCATGTACTGCCATACGTATTTCAATAAAAGTATGCCCTTCAAATGAACAAGTAAAATATTTATGATATCTTTACTCTGCATTTTTTCCTAAATTATTTAAATTTATAATGTAAGTGAGGAAAAAAAAACCCTAATGACTTGATATAATTAACAATTTAACAAAGTCCATATTTGGCATTCTTGGATAAAGTGCACAGTTTACACATAACAGTGAATTTTATTCAGGATACATGGGAGCTTTCCATCCTACTCTTTGATTAGCCCTACTCTTTGGCCTTAATTCATTAAATATTGAGACAATTTGCAGTTTTTCTCTGGCAGATCCTGTTAGAAGTTGTTTGAAGTCAAGGGAATTATGTCAACTGAGTTTAGACTAGACCCTAAATATGGCTAGTATCTGCATGTGCCCTTTCCTAGGGCACACAGGGAAAGGACATAAGAAAATTACATGGTGTAATTATAAATATTACAATTAGTACAATTAGTGTAAACATTGCTGACTTTAAGTCTCTGAATTGTTTATTAAACAAACAAAAAGGAAAGTTAATCAGAGAGATGTGTCTGAACTTCAGTCCCACTCTGGAGTTCAGTAATGGCTAACACGCAGCCTGGTGTTCCCAGACTGAACATGAGCCCTCCTGTTTGAAGTTGTGTTTTCCTTACATGCAAAGTAAGCAAGATATTTCCTGCTGAAAATTGCTTCCTATAGACTAGATCAAAAACTGTCAGGAGTCCTGGGAGGGCAATTTAGAATATCTGTCTCCACAAAGTGAATAATCTCTCTGAAGTTTCCGAAGAACATTTCAATTTGTTTTATCTTGTCAACCCTGCTTCCTGTTTAGTCAGTGAGAAGATAAATTCCAGCCACCAGGTGTACCATGACAATTAAGAGTTCCTTATGATGGAGAAAAACTGCATTCCCAAGCCAAAGGAGGGATTTGAAATAAGGAGCGTCTCTTAGGGTTCTGATCGCTTTCTTTTGACTCCAGAGAGATTCCAAAGTACTGAGGTAGAAGACTAATATCTTCTGTGTTAACGTAGAGGAGATGTATACAGTTCTGATACCAAATGTGCCCAGTAGCAAACTCTCCATCTCCAAGATCTGAAGCATCTGATTTTTTAAAATAAGATTTGTGTACTTGCTGTACATTCACAAGGAACATGGTAACCACACTCTGACTTAACTATCTCCATTACAAGAAGAGGTACAGCTGGACCAGAGCACTGTTTCACTGAAGTTAATGTACCTGGGTCTTTAGTTCAAGGTTCATGGAATGGAGTCCACGGGTTTTTATTGGGTAATGAATCTTGTCTGCAGACCTCATGGCTCAAGTCAAATGTGAGACTCTAAGTGCTGCAGATAAGGAAAGGTCTAATGATGAAGTCTTCTCCCTTGCACTTCTTCACTCAATCATGTTTCCTTACTGTATGCCATTTCTAGGCACCCTAAATAGTGACATATAACACTCAAAAACCCCCCAAGAATTAAATAAAAAATAAGAATCAGTATGTAAGCAAATATTCAAGGTATGGAAGCTTTCCTATGGATTTCTTTTTTTTTTTGTGAGTTTTGAGGTATTAGAATACAAAACATGACACTATCACAAAAATGCTCATCTCTAAAAGATGACTGTGGCAGTTTGCGCTTGGCTCCCCACCAAGTCCCCAAGTCCCCAGCAAAACCTCTCCCCCCCAAACCAAGGGGGAAGGAGAAAAAAAACCAAGAGAACCAAAATAACAGAACTAAGGCAATATATATATTACATTTATGTACAGTTACAATACTATATACATATAAAAAGAGAACCCCAAACACCCCCAAAAAGAAAAAAAAGAAGAAAGAAAAACCCCAGATATATACAGTCAACAAAGAACTAGCAAACAAAATCTCAATACTTTCCTTGAGAAAGCAGAAACGTCTCAGCCCACAATCACCGCATCTCCCTCTCAAACGCGGGAAGAAGGCAGCAGCCTCTCCACAAACCACAGGCCCACACCCCCACAGCAGGAGGAGCCGCAGGGACACTGCTTTCTCTAAGTTCGCTGGAAGAGAAGAAGAAGAACTCAACCTCCTCTCCCCTTATATTTATATGTCTGCTTACGTAAAGAATATGATGGAATACTGAGATATAGGAATTTCCTTGGTTTCGACCTGGTTGTCAGGGGAGGCCTAGATCAAACCACAATAATAACACATAGATAAAAAGGAGAAAAAAAATCAGAAATATTTGTCACATTCATCTACCTATGACAGAAACCTTCTAGACCAGTAAACCTGCATCTTTGTTTACCTAGTAGGAAATGAACAACATACAGAAAGCCTGCATTTTACTAATGATGGGAGATGTTTTCCTTTCCTGGTAGAAAACACACAGCAACCCCATGCAATGCTACAGGAGCGGGGCAGAGTGGCTGGAAAGTTGCCCCTCAGAGAAGGATCTAGGAGTGCTGGTCGACAGCCAGCTGAACACGAGCTGTCAGGTTGTCCAGCTAAACAGCTTTTAGAAGCACTGGAACATTACCCATTCTGTTCATAACTTACTCTTAGTTTTCATTTCTCTCTGCATTACTCTGGGCAAATAAATCAGTTTGGTCAGCTCACTAAAGTGATAGGACAAACTTTGCAGACTCTACATTCTTTTCTCCTATGGCTACCATGTACAAAAACTTTAACTTGCAATTACCACAATGCATATCTCATTCACCTAGCCAAGTAAGACAAGTGAGAAGCCCATCAAGTACTCTTTATTCTGATCAGGTAAGTTCTGGGAAGGCTTTCTGGTAAATCTTTGCTTACCATTTCTTTTAAGATACTGATTATGTGTATATGTATGTGTGTGTAGCAGCATAATATTTAAATGGAAAATGATGTTGTATATAAATGAATGATATTTTTGTCTAGATTTTATTTTTTAATTAAATTATAGTAAAATATCTCAATTTCTGAGTAAGCTCCAAATGGAGCTGTCATGGTCTATTATGCTCCAAAGTAGCTGTTAGGGTCCATTATGTCAATTATCATACACATCCATGGCAGATTGTTCTTTTTTGGCTTTTTTTTTTCTTTTAAAATTAGCATTAAAATAAAACCAAGGCGGGGCTGGATCACCCATGGTATTGAAATGCAGCAGAGAGCCTTTTATTTGGAGGTTACCCACTGAAATCTAACTCAGGACTGAGGTAACTGAAAACTTCTGTTCAGTGATGTGCATAAAAGGGGCTTGATGTATGAAAAAAACAAATCTGAAGCCTGGAATTTAATGGAAATCTCAAAAATTACTTAAATGATTACAGAATTAGGTCCTTACTTCAGGTTCCAACACTTCATATTACAGATTGGACACATACTACTAATGTTATAATTAATTTGCTGTCTTCACTGGACAAATGCAAATATAGTTACAGGTCCAGTGGACTTCTCAAGAACTCTGGTGAAATTCCACAGACTTTATCATATTTCTTTTAGTTGCTACACTACTTTGTATCATGGCTTTTTTATGTTTAGAAAAAGAATGACAGAAAGAATATAGAAACATGAAAAAGTTGTTAAGAAGTATGGCACTTCTTCTATGTGAGAAGAAGTATTTTCTAATACTTTTCACTATTAAAAAGCATAATTAAAATGGGCGTGGAAGAGCTCTCTAAATCATAAAGTAAATGACAGGGTTCTTTCTCCTGTGATTTGTAGTTTACACAGTGAAACTCAAAGCAGGTTGAAAGCACAAAGCTTCCACAAGGACACATACAAATTGAAGTTCACTTATCTAGTAAGTAGTAATCTAAACACAACTACAGTCTCAGTATATTCAAAACAGCCAGAAGTTCAAGTAGTATTCTTCAGATCTCTATCACTAGTCTTTTGAAAAATAGGATCATAGAATAGAATAACTTCGATTTGTGACTCATGTTCTTGTAACTGTGTTGGCAAAAATGAGGGCATATTCTCATCTCTAATCTTCTTTTCATTGCGTTGTTTAGCCTGGCTCTCACATCACTATGGAATTACTGAATTAAGGAGCTCTCAGTTATATGGAAAAGCAAGGCAGGGAAATACAAGGAAAGGAAAAACAAGGCAAGGAGATATGTCAATCTTCATAGCTGAGAATCCTGTATCTTTTAAAACTGCTGCTAAAGGAAAGAAAAAGGAAAAAAAACAATCAATCAAACAAACTAATACAAAACAAAAACAAAACCAAAATGTACAGGGTATTATTCATCTCATCCAAAAGTAAACATCTGAAAATGTTGAGAGGAATCATGACCTAAAAGGAAGTACTCTTCTCATTGATTGTATTAGCTAGATTTAACTAGCAATGCCAGAAATGGTTCAGCTGGGAGCCTTAAGGTGTCCAGGATATTTTCATTAAGGTAAACACATAGGATACAATACATGCAGAATATTCATGACCTTTGACATGAATGATGGAGGTTTTGTAGAATACAACAGAACAACTCAAATACACCCATGTATAGACAACTGAATTGACTGTAGATCGTCCAAAGAGGTAAGTTAGGGATGATATACAGCTGTCTAATGTAGGCACACAGTGACATTTATTTGTATTGTACTATATCAGACCTGATGCTCAGCTTTGGTACTAGAGTCTATGTGTCTCCGTAAGTTCTGTACCCTACCTAGGTGGCCTGTGTATACCTTCAACATCCTAGGAGACACTAAATTCCTGTGGTTAAGCAACTGAATCTTGCCCAGGACAGCAACATTCATATTGGAAATGTCTAAAGTTAGATTAAATGAATCCAAGCCCTAACGATTAAGGACAGGTGAAATGACCCCATGTTTTGAGTCACTGATCATGCATCTCCTATGTCAATCTCTTGGGTCGAACAAAGGTATTGCATGTAGCACTCCTATCTAGTAGGACAAAATCTTTTTGATTAAATCCTATCCCATTAACATCAGCAGCAAACCTCCCTTATATTTTACAATGTTGTTCTTTCTGTAGCTATCAGACCAGGCACAAGAGAACAAGCAGAACACCCCAAGTACAGCTTTTCCTCTCTGCACACTTTGATTTGGGAAAACAACCTAATATTGTTAAATATGCAGGCACCCATGTTCACTTTTTGCTTGTACTGCATTAAATTAGCAATAGCAATACTACAAATATTTTGTGAGAATTTCATGGAAATTATGCTTTGAAACATTCAGATGATAGGGACATGGCAATTAAAACACCCTATAAAAGGTTATATTTGTCCCACTCATTGTTTTAATAAAATCTTTTTTGACAACCGTCCTTGCAGAAGTATGGTGAAATGGTTGTTAAGTCTTATGCAGATGATCACAAAGATTGCAGCTATACTCACTACTTGCTTAAAAGAAAATGGTTCTTGTCTTTCAATCTCACATCACTGAGAGTAAAGCATAGTATTGCCTTTTGTATTTCATTTAATGCTGAAAATTTCCTTTCTTCTGCTTGCACATAGTGTAATGCGACAATTATGTGACACATTAAAAAAAAATTATTACAATGCTTGTGCTGTATCCAAATGTGAAGAGATCTGCAGTCATTTCAAATGGGAAACCTGCTATTAGCTCACACAATAGATTCCCCAGCTGAAAAGAAGACATAAATTGGAGTGAATCAAGCATTCACCGCCAGCGGATCTGCTGCTTATGTTCACTGATGAGATGTAAATGTGCTTAGCAAGAGTAGAGTATCAGAAGAGGACCATGAAATTCTAATATAGTGACTGTAATGAGAATGGGTTAATTTGTAGCATTTCTTATTCTAATTATGGTATTTGACACATGGGAACAAAACCATTTTCAGCCATTTTCTTTCCTTGTTACTATCCCTTATTACAAGAATGAGAAACAAGAGCAATCTGCATGTTTTTCTACTCCGTGAAATACAGTAGCATGCTGCACTGTTTTGACCCTTTCAATATTCTGCATAGGCAGTTTGAGAGAAGACAGTTCAGTTATGGTCTCAGCAAAGAGCATTTAATGAATCCAGGAAAAGTATAATTTGTATGGAAATAGCCTGAATTATTTTTTTAAGTGCACAAGAATGTAAGGGGGGGAAAACAATAGCAAACCAGCAATAAAACCAAAAAGCTAGAAAACAGAAACATCACAACATTTCTCTATCTCTAACACAATGATTTTAACGAGAATTAAAATGTGTATGAACTTACTCTATTCTCAGAGTGATGGGATCCTAGTTTCATCTTGCAGTGTGTAAGTTATCTATACAGACATATTCTGTTTGTGAGAGATGTCCAGCTGGTGAAAAATATCCTGTTCCAAAAATTCAGATATTAATCCATTATTTTGACAGAAAATAAGTATATAGAGGTTAAGATACTTGCCACTCAAACTAAATGCACGCATTTTCAGCCCTGTAGGTTCTCTATTTTGTAAAAATGGGTTCAAAATTATATCCATGAAAAACACAGAAACATAGAATTCATATTTCACTGAACAAACCCAAATTCTGATAACGCAGAGATGGACAAAACAGCTTTTTTGACAAAAGAGTCTGACATATGCTTATAGGAGAGTAATTTATCTGTTTCTACTTCATAACAGTTATTTGAGGGTTATTGTATTTATGTGCAGATATGCACATTTTAGACAAGTGCAAATTACCTCTGCTTTTGTGGGTCGTTTCTGGTACTAAGACTTGCCTTTAAAATACAAATATAGAACAGATTGTTGTCCTTGAAAGTCACAATCTAGAAGGTGTGAGATGGATGAGGACAATGCAGGAAAGTGCTATCAAATATGAAAGGGAGAGGTGAGGTCAGATTTTTAAAGATTTGTAGGACTTATTAAAACTTCGAGTATTCAAATAATTCAACCTTTTTTTAGGTTCCTCCGTGGCTCATTGAAACAGCTGAAATGAAGGAATATATTCACAAGATTATTCAAAAGTTGTCAGTAGTAGGGTTCTCACAGGGGGAAGTGCAATTCACATGCTTCCTCAGTCTGTCTTTTAATAACGACAGAGCTTAGATAAAACATCATGCACTTTATGTGCTTAGCTAAAGATTGATCTACAGACATCTGAGCACTTCTGTTTAGATATATAAGGAACTTTGTGATCTAGAATGTCAGTATAAATCAATTTTAGGCTTCTCCAGCAATAATCCAGAACCCAGGGACCAGACAACTTAATCTTTGCCTGAAAGAAGGATTCCAGATTGCCACAAATCTGAACTTAGGAATTTAGAGATTCTCAATCTCATTTAGAAATGTTCATGTCCTATTAATTTTTCCCAAATAATTATAGAACCCTGAGTTTCTCGGATTAAAATGCTTATGTGTATTGCAAATAAAATAAATGTTGCTTACCTAGTAGAAAATTCATAAACCTACTAGAAAGAGAGAGGAAAGATATCACTAAACCTGTGTGGTAGACCTACAAAGAAAAGGACTCCGAAATATAATATCCTGACTTCAGGGTATCATAAGTAAGCGCATCAGATTGAGAGAACAGCTTATACCCCTATTGATAACTCAGAAATTAATTTCTCTGTGAGTGGTCCTGTGAGTAAAGGAAGTAGTCCTGAAACAACTAAGAATGAAGTTTGCAGGAAAACAATTATCTGCTGAGAAAAATGATTATATAATGTAAATGCATACACTATATGCACACCATATGCATACGTGCATATGTACACGCACACCATTATATGTATGCCATTATCCATAGATCCATTTCATTTATTTGTCACTGGGTACTTCTTACATATCAAACTAAAACAAAAAAAAGATATTTTGGCCTTACTAAGCTTCCCTAAATATGTTCACCTATTTGAGATGCTAGCCTGGCCTCTATCTGTCACTTGCCAAGGGAATACGTCTCCTGCAGATCCTGTGACTTGGTGTTAACCCAGATGTTTTTTAGTACATTAAAATACCTCAAATCACAATAGACTCCTGTTTTTTGACAACTAGCATGCCAGGTTCTGGGATCAGAATTTGCTGAATATCTCTGCAGTTGCAACTACAGCAGTCATTTTGGCAGGCTTCAGGTACCAAAACGTAAGACAGATAAGGCACCATGCCCAAACTCTAGCTGTTGATCTCCAAAAGGCTGCATATCTTCCATAAGTTCTGTCTCTAGCCTGCCAACTCCATTTAAGTGTATTGGCATCTGAGGTGGCAGTATATACCCATGTTTATGTAGCTGAATCCTGCCCTAAGTCTCTGTTAATTATAATATGAGCACAGACATCTAGTTCACCTGTAGATAATGAGAGGAAAGCTTCACTATTTCCTCTACTACTTCTTTATTAATAGTAATAGATTGAAGACAGCAAAAGGATGATACCAAGACTGTTTTCTTCATATTTCCTTTTTTGTCTTTCTTTTAACCCACTTTTATTTAATTGTATTAAATTAATGTTGAAGTGAACTTAATGCTATTTTTGCTGGCAGTAGGTCAAATCAGGATCTATTTCCATTTATTCTTATTCTTTCTCCACTCCATTCCACCATTTCTACTCTGCAACCCTCTTTAATTAAAAACTGTAATAAAATAAGTGAGAAGTGCAAAGAAATGGAGCATCATTTTCAGCTTGTATAAGTTTGTATAATTGCATGTCTCTAACAGTAAGTAGATGTGTCACAATAAATGCAAAATAGCCTGTCATCCATCTTTATCAATACTTTTTGAATTCAAAAGGGAGTATGGCTTTTATACAGCATACATAAACTAAAGTAAAACATAAAGCTATTAAAATACTGTTTAAACAGTTTCTAATAACAAAACCTGAAATCAGAATGCCACTAAAACAGAGTTCAGCTTTTGGTTTATCATCTTCAGCATAAACCCAAAGTATTTACTTTTAATGAAGTTTTCTGCCATCGGTGGTATCTTGAGATTGCACCCAGGGTATATCTTCTTTTCTCTCCTTCCATGAATATTGCAGATGAAAACAAAACTCTAAAAGCATATTTGATCTTCAGACCATCTGGTCAATTCAGCTTCCCATTGTGTCCTCTTTATCTCTGATGATTTTATAGTGGCTTAGTGTTTAATTTATGTTCCTTTCTTCTGCAGCTTTGTTCTCTGTTCTCTCTTTTACAGTCACATGGATACCCATGTTCTTGCTATCTGCACATCCTTACTTCGGTCCTTGGCAAGGAGTTCAGTCTTGTATTCTATGTTTGAAACTAAGTTTGAAATTGTTAGTGCATTTTCCTTATAGAAAATTTTCCTAAAAAAGAGGAAAAAAAAGACTGAAAGGACTTTCATAATATAAAGCTGATTTTTTTATTAGTATATAAATCATAACAATTACCTTTCAAATACAGAATGACAGCAGAGAAGCAATAAATGTTTATGACACCTTATCTCTATTCCCATGCATTCTTAGAAGATGGTTCTCTGTTTTCACCCTGGGTTTCTGTCAACCTTACGAATACAGGAGTTGTAGCAAACTCAGTACAAGACTTTCTAGTCTTAGGAAGACTTTCCGTTACAGTGGAGACTTGTCTATCGGCTTCCAGCCCCTGTCAGTATTGTCTGAGTCTCATTGCTGTGTTTTAGACTTGCTTCTCATTCTTCCGTCTCACAACACTCCTACTGTCATTGAAGCTTTTCCCTCCCAAGCACACTCAGCAGCCGTAAAGGGAAGGAGAAGTTTCATTATTAGAGGTCACTTGGATATCTGCATGCCAGCAACTGGTGTGGAACCACAGGTCATAGGGGCCCATATGTCTGTCTTAGCACATGGAGTGCCTGCACATTGTGTGGCTACATGTGTCAGTGCGATTGCTTGCAAATACCATGTCAGAGTAGCCCATGTGGTAGGATAAGAGGCTTGGCAACCAAGTATCAAAGCAGACAGAAGCATGGGCCAGATACTGGAGAGACCAGAAAATCTAGAAATTGGCGACTGGAGAGACCAGAGGTGTTTGAATCATCTATTAGAGTGATCATAAGGTCTAAAGGTTGACTTAGTGACATGTTTACGTGTATATGGCTGTATTGGAGACAAGAGGATCTTAGAGATCAGCTACTGGGTAGATTGAGTATTCAAGGTCATTTACTGGGGGGATCAACAGTATGTATGCGCTCATGAGAGTGTGTGTGTGTGTGTGTACAAAAATGTTTGTGTGTGCAAACAAATATATGAGTGAGGAGTTCTGAGCTACAAAGAGCTGAAAGGGTACTGATGACTTTGGGAGTGCCAGAAGATGGGGAAAACAAGGTTCTAAGGCCAGTTCCTGCCTTTAGTCCATAATTCCATGCTACTGGGAAGATCAGCTTTTTATATCTGCACACTATTTTCCACTAACAGACCTTTACCCCGAAATCACAGGAAGGGGCACAAAATAAGGCAACTGTTTGCATCTTTCTATCTGTACTGTTCCATGTGGCTTGCAGTGTGAATTGCCAATTTCTGTGCCTTTGGGGAATGCATGCTCAGCCTTGCCACTGACTGTGCTTGGGAACAGAGAGCTATAGCAACCTCCCCTCTGTCATGCTACCAGCAAAACTTTAACAGTATTATCATAGTGTTATCATAGAGTCATTTATGTTGTAGAAGACCTTTAAGATCATTGAGTCCAATTGTATTCACTAACACTTTCACCCTTTAAAATTTTGACTTTGCAAATGCATGATTTTTAAGGTTATTTTTATTTTTATGCATTGTTTGATTTAATATTTTATATTAATAGACCACTTCCAGATTTTATTTTGTATAGATTGTATAGTTCTTGGTTCTTGCTTGTCAACAAAAAAGCTACCCACAATTTCAACTGAACGGCGGAGAATTACAAGACAGGAACCACATGGCTAATGTGAAAAAGTTCAAAAGCTTTGGTAGTTGTCTCTGTAATTCACAGCTCTGTAGAGAAGTTGCTATATCTCAATTAGAATTTTTATATATGTGTATATTTATCTATATGTATGTATATTGGTACAGTGATCCCTGAAGTATAGCAAATTTATTTATCGTCCACTGGAAGAATTGCATATCTGTGTGTAAAAAGGACCCTTTCAGATGATAGTTACAAAAATGTACTCCTAGATGATTATTCATCAAGAAGTTATTTTTTATACACTCAGTACATAAAATCTGCAAGCCTTAGATAAAATTGTCAGAATAATTAGGTTCTTTTTACCTCATCGGCAAATAAAATGTGGTGATTCCAAAGTAATATATTTCTGGAGAAGGCACCAAAGGGGCTGAGGCTGATTCACAGTAGCTAATAAGATGGCACACGCCCTATCCAAGCAAGCAAAAGCAAATCGTAAAAATAACTTTAATGTGTAATTTCTGTGCTTCAGAATGCAGTTTCCTCGAGATGAATACTAGAAGGAGAAAGAAGGAATGTTTTCTGACTTCAGAGAGAATTAAAGTCTTACTTCTGATGGGAGTACCGTCTCTGATTAGTAGGTGAAAAGAAGGATTTAGATGTGATAGACACAATTTATGGAATCCATTTTGAATCCTGCTGCTATGCTGGCAAATTTTCTTGTTTACAAAATGCTTCAGTTGTAAGAGTTTTTAAATATCAGTTATTCAGGGAATAATTGTAAACAGAGCCATGAGACCTAAGAGCAATATTTTCATGTCTAACTATCAACAAGGGAAAAGAGAGAGGCTCATCAAACTGACAAATATGCATCCACTCTGAATCAAATGTTGGAAAAAAGGTTTGGCATAAATGTTATGTAGTCTGTTTGTAAGAGAAACAAACAATGGAATACAACAAAATTATTTATGCATGTGGACAATCTCACAGGTAGAAATGTTTCTCTATGCAGAAGCTTCTCTATACATGAATATTACTTTCATGCAGTAATTATAATAAGAGGTAACAACAGTGTTGTAAATCCCTCTTTTAACAGAAGCAGCACAGTAAGGATAAATTCAGCTCTATTGCCACAATAATGTGTGTAAGATATATGAACTTTCAAATAATTATAGATTCATGTGGGTTGGAAAAGACCTTTAGGATCAAGTCCAGCCATTGACCAAGCACTGCCAAGTTCACCACTAAACTATGTCACACAGATCCACACCTACACATCTTTTAAATAACTTCAGGGATGGCAACTCAAACACTTTCCTGGGCAGCCTGTTCCAGTGCTTGACCACTCTTTCTGTGAAGAAATTTCTGTCAATATCGAATCTAAACCTCCCTTGGCCCAACTTGAGGCCCTTTCCTCTCATCCTGTCCCTTGTTACTTGACAGAAGAGGCCAAGCCCCACCTCTCTACACCATCTTTCAGGCATTTGTAGAGAGAGATAAGGTCCACCCTGAACGTCCTTTTCTCCGGGCTGAACATTCACAGCTTTCTCAGCTGCTCCTCATAAGACTTTTGCTCTTGACCCTTCATCAGCTTTGTTGCCCTTCTCTGGACATGCTCCAGCACCTCAATGTCTTTTTTGTAATGAAGCATCGTAGCCTCATCTGAGCCTATTACACACATTGGAACATGATTTCCAAGAGCAGAGCTCATTGAGTTGTACAATTACAGGGTAGACAGCTTCTTTGAACTTCAGGCTAAAATCAGGCACCAAAAAGAACTATCCAAAGCTGCTTTTGAAAGATTAATCTAAAGCATCATGTGGAGGTGAATAGATACCACTCTCGCAGCTCTTGGATTGAGAAATGGAAGTTCCTTTCACATGACCTCCCCATGTTCACAGCAGCGATACAGCTGAAAAGTTTTTTTGTGCTGTGTTTTGGCTTTGTGCAACTACCTGACCTTTTCCTTGGCCAGGCAGTCTTGCTGTGCAGCCAACACATGAAGCCCTTTGCCTGTCCCAGGCTGGCAATATTTAATGGATTTTATTAACCTCTAATCTGTGTCTTAAAGCAATTAGAACAGCTTTGACTGGAAAACCTCCATTTTAATTTCATTTAAAAAACTCAAGAAACTAGGAGCTGAAAGGAAATAAAAAGATATACATAGAGAGAATTCTGGATTCTGTTGACTTTGCTGCAAACCTAAAGAAAGTCAAATACTTCATCCAGCCCTAATAGTGAGGCTTAGATTGGCTCTGATAGCAGTCTTTGTACTACCTATTGCGAAAGCTCCATTTATGTTCTATGTAAAAAGTCCAATGAAGCATAGAAAACATGTAATTTGTGTAGCAAATGAGAGTTATGTAATTTTTTCTGGCATAAACAATGCAATAACTGCTCAGAAATAGCCTTTTGCATTCATGAATGAAGTCCATTATCCACTCTGTCTCTATTTTTTGCTTACTCTGAGTTGGGACATAGTAATAAAAGAAAGACATCCTCTTTGCTTCAGAGCTTTAGTTTTGAAATAGCAAGTGGATAACAATATACGACAGTTTGTTTTTGTCATCTGATTAAGGAGTAGCCATGTTTTACAGACACTGAGTTGCCAGCCAATTAAACATTTCAATAAATTGATATGTATTTAGTTGGACTACGTTTGCAAATAAGTCTTTTCTGGAGTTACCTCAAAGCTTAAGACAAGGCAGTAGATAAGAATTACAGAATTATTATTATTGTTATTATTATTATCTCATCATTAATATCAGTGGGGATAGTCAGGGTAAATGAGAGTGGAGTGTTTGCAAGGTACCTTTCTGGCAGAGTGTGTCTCTTGTCTGTAAATAAAGAGCTATTAATTGTGTCTTTAGTAATTTTTTCAGTGGTTTTGTTTGTTGCATTTTTGGGGAGAAGAATTTACACAAAGGGGTACTGACAGGGTTGCTAAGGGCCCAGCAGATGACACAATATATTTGGATTTTCAGGAAGCCTTATATAACATGTCACATGACAAGTTCCTGCTTAAGTTCCAAGATGATGCAGGGATTCAGGGCAGGACACAGGCAGAGATATAGAACAGGTTGAAAAATAGCAGGACAGTGACTGTAGATAGTTCCTGTGGAAGTAGCTGTGTCAAACCAGACAAAGTGTTATTTCAGGTCTATGGGGCTAGTGCTTTAAATTCTGCTGTGCCTGTTATGTCCTTTAATTTAGAAAGATCTTCTACAATCACAAACTGCAGTCTAGTTGCATTTTCCGAGGACAAAAAAATGAAAGACAATGAACAAAGGCGATATAGAAAGTAAAACTTAAAAAGGAGGTAGATTTCATTTGTAAATAGGTTGTCACAGAGGGAATTAAGTGTAATATTGACAAATACTAAGTAATAAAACTTTAGTGCTGCAAAACCCACTAAATTCTGGAGTAGAATTAATGGGATTAAACTCTAAGGCAATTTTAAAAAAGGAAACCAAACCAGGAAACCAAGCAAATAAAAACCTCCACAACACTTTTCTGGGCAGGATAAACAGGAGTATTTCATATTCCCTTTCTAAGAGCATATATTTAGTCTTTTTCTTACATTAATAACAATAGTAATACTTGGCATATCAAAAAAGATTTCATCAAATAAATTAACGTGCACAAATCCTCCAAGATATTGGTCATTACAGGAATTCAGTCAGCATGGTGCACAGTGACAGCAGCAGCAATATGGTAAGTTCTGGGGCAAAATATCTGAAGGAGATGGACAAGGGGTTTCGGGAGTCAGGGAACCCTGAGAGAGAGCAGAGAGACCTATCAGGACCTGGCAGCTCTCACAAGCAACCACGAGATACTTAAACAGCTCCAGGGAGGGCAGCGAACAGGGCAGGCAAACAGGATGTGGCATTGTCAGAAGGACATGGCATGGTTGCTTATGTGGCACTTTGTGCAGCATTTTGTGTAGGAGAGCACAGCCATCCTCCTGGCAATGATGATTTCCACACAGTTGAAAGTCATTGCTAGGAGGAATGTAGTGACCCAGAAAGTGGACGAAGTATTCTATAAACATCTGGCTGATGTTTCACAAGCACTATCACTTGTTCTTGTGGAAGACTTTTACTTGATGGGTGTCTGCTGGAAACTCAACGTGGCAGAGAAGAGACAGTCTAGGAGGTTCCTTGAATATGTGGAAGATAACTTCCTGACACAGATGGTGAGCGAGACCTCCAGGGGTGGTGCCCCACTAGACCTGCTGTTTACAAACAGAGAAGGGTTGGTGGGAGATGTGGTGGTCAGAGGCCATCATGGGCATAGTGACAAAATGATAGAGTTTTTGATTCTTGGTGAAGTAAGGAAGGGAGTCAACAAAATTTCTAGCTTGGACTTCTGGAGGGCAGATTTTGGCCTGTTGAGGACACTGTTTCAGAGTCCCCTGGGAAATAGTCCTTAATAACAAAGGGGAAGGCTAGACATAAGAAGGAAATCTTTAAGCCACAGGAGCAGGTCATTCCCATGAGCCAAAAGACGAGCCAGTAGGGAAGAAATCTGGCCTGGCTGAACAGGGAGCTATCTCTTAAACTCAGGATAAAAAAGAGTTTATGTCCTTTGGAAGAAAGGGAAGGCAACTCAGGAAGGGTACAAGGATGTTGTTAGGTCATGTCGAGAGAAAATTGGAAAGGTAAAAGCTCAGATAGGACTCATTCTGGCTACTGCTGTGAAAGAGAATAAATGTGCTTTTATAAACACATTAACAACAAAAGAAGGGCCAAGGAAAATCTCCATCCTTCATTGGATGAAGGGGGAAACATTGTCACCAAGGATAAGGAAAAGACTGATGTAATAAATGCATTCTTTGCCTAAGTCTTTAACAAAAAGACCAGTTTTCCTCAGGGCAACCAGCCCCCTGAGCTGGTAGACAGGGAGCAGAATAGACCCCCTTCAATCCAGGAGTAAGTAGTTAGTGACATACTGAGACATTTAGACACTTGTAAGTCTATGGGGCCTGGTGGGATGCAACCAAGAGTACTGAGGGAGCCAGCAGAAGGGCTTTCCAAGCCACTCCATCATTTATCATCAGTCTTGGTTTACCAGGGAGGTCCTAGACAACTGGAGGTTGGCCAGTGTGACACCCATCTACAAGAAGAGTTGTAAGGATGATCTGGAAAAGTACAGGCTTATCAGCCCGACCTCAGAGGTGCTGACAGTTATGGTATAGATTATCTTGAGTAGAGCACCTATAGGACAACCAGGGGATCAGACCCAGCCAGCATGGCTTTAGGAAAGGCAGGTTCTGCTTGACCAAGTCGTTCTCCTTTTATGACCAGATGACCTTCCTAGTGGATGAGGGAAGAGCTGTTGATATATTCTACCTGGACTTCAGTAAAACTTTTGGCACTCTCTCCCAAAGCATTCACCTGGAGAAGCTGGCAGCCCAGGGCTTGGACAGGTGCACTCTACACTGGATTAAGAACTTGCTGGATGATCAGGCTCAGAGAGTGGTGGTTAATGGTGCCACATCCAGTTGGTGACCAGTCACTACTAGTGTTCCCCAGGGCTCAACGTTGGTCCCAGTCCTGTTTAATATCTTTATTAATGATCTAGATGAGGGTATCAGTGCACCCTCAGTAAGTTCACAGATGGCACTAAATTGAGTGGGAGTGCTGATATGCTGGAGGGTAGGAAGGCTCTGCAGAGGGATTTGTACAGTCTGTATTGATGGCCTGAGAACAACAGTATGAGGTTCAACAAGGCCAGGTACTGGGTCCTACACTTCAGCCACAGTAACCCCATGTGTTGCTACAGGCTGGGGGAAGAGTGGCTGGTAAGTAGCCCAGCAGAAAAGGACCTGGGGGTGCTGGTTGACAGCCAGCTGAACATGAACCAAGAGTATGACCAGGTGGTCAAGAAGGCCAGTGGCATCCTGGGCTGTATTAGAAATAGTGTGGCCAGCAGGACTAGGGGAGTGATTGTATCTCCATACTCGGCATTGGTGAGGTCGCACCTTAAGTCTGGGCCTCTCACAAGACACATTTGGGTGATGGAGCTTGTCCAGAGAAGGGTCTAGAAAGTAAGTCCTATGAGGAGCAGCTGAGGGAGCTGGGATTGTTTAACCTAGAGAAAAAAAGACTCTGGGGAGACTTTCTCACTCTCTATGACTACCTGAAAGAAGGTTGTAGCCAGGTAGGGATAGGCCTCTTCTCCCATGTAACAAATAAGAGGAGAAGAGGAAATGGCCTCAAGCTGCACTAGTGGAGGTTCAGTTTGCACATGAGGAAGAATTTTTTTACTGAAAGGGTCGTTGAGCATTATAATGGGCTGCCCAAGGAGGTGGTTGAGTTCCCATCCCTGGTAGTGTTCAAAAAACACTATGGTCTAGTTGACATAATGGTGTTTGGTCAAAGGTTAAACTCACTGATCTTGGAGGTCTTTTCCAACCTATTGATTCTATATCATGCTTCAAACAGTCACCTAATTTTTGAAAGAAAGATGTGAGGAGATGTTATGGGGCAGAACATTTTCCGTGGAGATCATTAATTTTGGCATTGCATGGATAAGTTCATATCACCTTTATAACTGTTTTTCCTTTCTCCATTTGTTGACAATCACATTTGGGGTAAATGCCACCTCTTTGTTGACGGGATCAATAGTAGGCAATTTCATTGTAATCCTTCCTTTTTTACCTTCCTCATTAAAAAATCCCTTTTCATTTAAAGGGGGAAAACCTGAGCAAAGTATGAGAGCAATTTTCTAAAGAAGACCTTGCTGTTGACAATGCCATGTGATAATAAAAAACTCCTCATGATATCACATGGCATAATTTTGCTCCTTTGGGAACAAAAACACTTTCAGATTTAATTTTCAAATAACAAAGGAGACAGGAAGTATTTGCAACGACTAAAATTAAGCCTCTCAATTCAGTTTCTAAGCTCTTATTTAGTCAATAGAGCGATGTAGACTCTTTTTAGGTGGTGTGAATTGCACTGTGAAAGAACCTGTGTTCCTGATGTAGGGATAGATGTTCCAAGTTAAACACTGTAAATGCACAGCACAGGGCATCTGACACCTGAAATTTCAATATTTTTATATGATTTGTCTTTTCTACAGAATTTCTAATGATTGCCAAGTACTACAGTCTTCCTGGGGGTTCAAGAACAAAAATCACAACCATATCCACAATACTGTTTGTATAAATTCTGAGCTTTTTTAAAATTTTTACTATCTGAAGGGAACAGCTTTGCTGGCTTAGGAAGCCTGACAGCAAAATATATCAGAAACAGGCATATACAGGCATGCTTTCCTAATCTGGATTGGAGTGACATGTGCACTTTAAGATTCTGCTAGATGCTACAGTAAGATGGATATTAAGTAGTAAGCATGAGTTTATGCTGTTTAATTTTATAATATGCTTCCTTCTGTCATACTTAAATTTTGGGTAAAGGTATTTATGCTTTGCAGTGGCTGGCTGCTCCTTGAAAAACTGTTGTCTGCAGAGCCACAGAGACCAACCTAAAGTCAGGAATGTAAAGAAGATTACAATAAACCTAATAACTATAGTCTTGAAAGGACTACTGACTAAAACACTGATTTTCAACGAAAGTAACACTATGACCTAGACTCTCCCAAAAAGAAATATGAGGAGATGTGGAACCTAAATATGGTGGTGCTGAGGAATTCAGCATGTTATTAGCTCGTGAACTGTGATAACGTAATTGTCATTGACAACTCATTCCCAAGGGAGAGAAGTGGTCCACAGGCAGAGTGATAATGGATGGCAAGCTTGGCCCTCGGCCTTTTAACTTCTGAACTAGCCCTGCCATCTAACATAACATGAAGCAAAAACATCCACAACAACTCAGGAATTGAAAAATTTGAAGGATTTTATAAACTACACTTTTTTTTTTAAATATACACACACCCCTCCAGGAAGATTTAGGAAATAGGAAAAGCACAAACCTCTGAAGTCTGAGGCTGGTTTTTCATAACTATATCGGTATTTTACTTTTCATTCAAACCACAGAGGAATGCACCTATACGAAAAGGACACAGGGAGAAACATAAGGAATACAGTCCACAATTTCTATGGTTACGTCTACATCAGCAGTTGTTTTGGCTCAATTGAAGTTTTCTGTACAGTGGAAGCATTTGGTGTCGAGCTCCCAGGATGTATTGTTTCAGGAGTTTTTCTTCAGAATGGTTCTAGTTTGATCCCATGAACTGAATAGATGGATGTATCTCCTGGTATAATTTTATCACTCTTGTTCTGTAATATTGCTCAAATATGGGATTCAAACTTCATTCTGAACACACCAATGCTTCACTTCAGCAATTGATCTGTAACTCAAATGAAAATGTTTATGTCAATCTATAAGTCTTACAGAATATTCCTCATTTCAGGACTTAGGAGCAGAGAAAAATGATATTTCTCTTTAGGTTCAAAGTTTTCCCATTTCATTATGACCTTCAAAACTATGATTGCTTTTGTGTTTTGTTTCATTTTGTCTTTGTCTTTCTCATAGAAGATGTAAAAGAGAAAAACCCTCAAAAGCAGAATGTTTCAAGATTCAAACACAAGCTTTAATCTCTACTTTTGTTTTTTGGTTTGTTTTTTTTACTCTTCATCTCACAGTAATGCAAATTTTATTTTTTATTTTCACAATTTGTCATTTTTTGTTTCAGAACTATTTCCTATGCAGCTGTGATTAGGAGTTCACTTATCATTATATTGTAATACATTGGTATTACAACACTGTGCTGGTTAAGTTCCTTTCCCCAGGCTAGTAAGTTACATACAGAGGAGATATCAGTCTAAGATTCAGTTGCCTGAACATGTGTGACTGTTTTAGGTACCTGGATGCCAGCTTCTGCCTCTGAATGATGTTGGCCTCCCACATTTGGGAGATTCCTTATCACCTTCAGCCATATAATGTGTTGCATACACTAGGGCACCTGTATTAGTGTTAGATCACAAATAGTGATGTCCATACAGGCAGCTAAAATCTGTCTTAGCGCTAAAGCGAAGTGGTGTATCAGTTACAAACTCTTTAAAAGATATCCCCAGATTTTTCAGCCTTGCATAAGTTTCTTGGCATATTATTGGCTGACAATTGGCTGATTGCTGTCTTTAGAAACTTAGTTGGTGGGACCAGGAAGAGTAGTGAGAGAATATGAGGAGATACAATAGACATTTGTCATGTACTGAATGCTGAAATACACATTCCCATTTTGGAAATTAGCCAGAGAGATTTTGTTGTTATTTTTTAGGCACAATCATTTGGGGGAAAAAAATAAAAGAAATAAAAAGAAAAAAACCAGCTTATTAGTTTTGTCTACATACAAGTTTCCTGTAGCTACAAGATAAGTTACAGATTTCTCAATAGGCAGTCAAAAGACAGAAAGAAGGAAATTAAATTAGAATTGATTTCTTACATATCACTATACCACCTTCAGTTTTCAAGAATAGAGACAATGGATTAACTCTTGAAATATTTACCAAGTAAATATTACTGCCTTAAATGCAGTAATTAATTTAATGTCTGACTTTTTTTCAGAAAACTTTTGAATGTGTCATTATTTTCTTCATTGAGAAAAAAAATAAAAGGCACAGAACAAACAAAACATCAGCACAGAGTATATCTATTAAGATACTAATGCTTCTTTAAGGACTCACCCACTCAGGAAAATGGAATTCTGATATGGGTGATAACACTGCTAACAAGAGTAACCACCATGCTCGGATAGAGCATTCATTTTTGCTGTGTTGGTCCTCCAACAGGTATTGGTGTGATTGAAGTCTCCCATAAGGGCAAAGACCCTCCATCTTTTGAAGAACAGGTAGTTTGGCTGCTTTTTCTTCCTGATCGGGTGGTCTGTAGCAGGCACCTAACACGTCTCCCAGCACTCATCATTCCTGCAGAGCCCATATCCCATCTTTTGCAATACTGCAGTTCTGTGAGCTACCTTACCACGTCTCCATGACCTCAATGAGATGATTGCTCTGGAGCTTCAAAACTGACCTCTAATTTCTGCTGCTAGTTCGCCATGCTGTGCGCATTAGTGTACAGGCACTTCAGAGAGGTTCAAAAATGTTTTTATTTCCCCAAAAAAAGATTGCAGAGCTTCCTCATAATGCTTTTCCTATAACAGATTCTCATAAGGTAATCCCCATGGGAGTCCACTTCCCATAATTACTTATATGGTACCTCCTTATCTATGTCATACACTTGGGGTAGATGCCCTACTGTCCTGTTCTGTAATTTTTGAAGTCTTTCTTTCCACGTCACCCTGCACCCTGCGCTCCTCCCTCCACCTTTTTATACACTTGTTATTGAAAATAAAATATACTGTATAGAAAGAGGTCAGCAAATAACATGTATATACTGTTGAACTTGTTTGCCCACTTTCAGTAAACAGGAAAAAATCACTTGTAACTTAAATGCCAATATGAATGTTGTTCATTAATTTAAAAAAAAGGGTCAATATTCTGTGAAAAGAACATAGAAGGAGCTGCAAGATCTGGAAAAACCAACAAGTGTTCATCAATGTATATGACTCTTTATAATGCAGTTTTTAGAAGGGAATAAAATCAGTCATATCAGAAAATTTTTATTACATGTAATGACTTGCTACTTCCCTCAAAAAAAAAAAATTTCAAGACCACTTCAGAATTTAATTCTACTGATTTTTCTTAGCTTTCATACAGAAGCATGTAAATCTTAGTTGCATTTGAAGTCATATTTTGTTACAGGATAGTTAGAGTTAACTCATAAAATAAGAATGAGTATTACCTTATACATACAACTGATATCAAATACACTTGGGCTAAGAATTTACACATAGTTAAAAATATAATTTAATTTTACCATCAGTTGATATTACAGGATTTTAGATGACTATTTGTTATAAGTCATTATATAAATATTTAACCAGAAAGAGCTACACAGGTATTTTAGACATTTTTCTGAAATCAGGTCATGAAATGAGCATAAAAAAGTTATGCTTGCAAGACTATTGCGAAACTATATAACACCAAATGTATACATCTATTATGTCTTGATAATAGCTGATAATCAATGTTTGTAAGACATCCAGTGAATAATGGAAATATTCACAACTGGCAGTGAAAAATGATGGCAGAATAAAACTGATGATAAGGTAAACTTAACATTTAGAAAGCTCATTAAAAGTACACATTTGAAAACAAAATATTTTTTTACTGAATGAACATCTGTCTTGTGCCCAATCTACCTTATACTGATTGAAGAAAGGTAAGGATGTCAAAAGTTAAACTATACTTACTATGAACAGATATGTATTTTTTTATGCTTTATATATGATTTGTTTACTGTCTTATACACAATGGACTGCATTCTAATAAATTTAAGCTATTATTTACTGAGTTTCAGTTATGCTTCAGGGGGTAATTATTCTCAGATTTTGCAGTTTTATCGCTTATTGTGCCTACTAAGTCAATTCTGGCAATATAGTGCTAATGTATTACGGTTAATAAACTAGCCAATGTTGCCTAAATGAAAGTCATCCTATTAATTTCAAGATTATTATAGTGGTTTCTGTTAACCATAGACATCAAGCCTTATATGATCAATGCCTGATATGCTAGTCTTTTCATATATTTTCCTCAGGCAGGTCTCCTATCATTAAAGTTGCATGGGAGTATGACACTTGTGCATAAATTATAATTCTTTATAGAATTGTTTGTGTCTTCCCTTATACCTATCATGCAATACATGAATGTTTTTAATGACTGACTGCACAAAGAGTAAGAATATGTCATTAACATATTTGTAAGAAATATAAAAAAGATTATGAAAATATTCAAGGAATATAATTTAAAAGACAATTTTAGTTTCCAATAGTTTACATTTAAAAAAAAAAAGTGAGCAAATTATATTAGGAATTAGGAAGAGAAAAAAAAACCTAATAAATTTCAAAAAGAGGAAATTAAGGTATCCGAGTGACATCTGTGTTAAAAAAACTTTCTTGGTTATAGTATGGAAAAACAGAGCCATACTTTTGGTTTCTTTTTTTCCATACAAATGAAAGGCAGTTTGCAGACTTGGAAAATTGCCATTTCATATATACATTTAAAAAAAAAAAAAAAAAGCTGTTTTGCTGTGAAATAGAAAAAATTCACAATAAATCAAATTCACAAGTACTTGCTAAGCAAAACCTGGTAGTTTTTTGCAGAAAAAAGGGCTGAATTGATTTTGTGGTATCAAAACAAGCTATCTACACTTCCATACTTCAGCAAAGAAATAAACTAAAATTGCATTTCTATTGCTACAAGCTTGTAGTTTATATTTTTCATGAATGTTCCCTGGATGAAGTTATAAGAGAGTAGTTGTTGAAGGAGGACTTGCGTATATAATAAGTGGTCACCGACTCAGGAATGACAAGTAGCTAATTTACTTTTCATATATTTACTTGTAGGGGTTCTATTTTACAGATTCTTCAGCTTTATTTAGTTTGACTGTGATGGATCAAACAACCTTTATAATTCATGTAGCTACATATTTTACTAATATTGGTACTTTTTCTTTGAATCACCTGCACACGAGCAGTCTGACCATACACAACTGAAATCGGCAGGAAACATGCTGTTGACTTATGTGAGAGTAAAACAAGACACTGAAGTTGCCTTCCTGTTGATGAAGCATTTTCTCCCACAGCTTCTTTTCTAGGACATTCTCTGTAAAGATACATTTATATGACACAGTACAGTGTCATGTAGAAAGAACTATATTGATACAGAATAATTGAGGAACAGGTATATTAGCCTGGAATTGTGCCATATCATATCAGCACTTCTGGCACCTTCGCTACACTGCTGTGCTGCACAGCATCTGGTAGACATGTAATATGCAAGCTAATCCTCTCCACCTACCAAACATTTGCCTAGTGTTCCCAATCCTATTGAATAGTCATGCTTTGTTTTATTAGTCCCAAAACATATTACCACACTCTTCTGTTAATTCTCAGCAGTCATTGCTGTTACTCAACTCCAACACTCTTGCATTAACTACTTATGTGATTTTCATTTGTGGCTTACATACTTTTCCAGATAATGAATTGAACTGATGAACAAGGCTACAAGTACTACCATAATACAAGTACAACAATTCCTGTAATATCTAGTTTGGAAACTATACTCCCTCTTAGGGAAAAAAAATACAAACTAACAACCACAACTGGTTTCTCAATTTTTTATTTACTCAGTATTCTGTACTCAGGACAATTGCCTTACGTAAACCAGTGTGAAATAAGTTTTTAAGCTTGTAAGGCTTAGTACCAGACATGAATTCACTAAATATAACTTGTTTGTTTGTTTGTTTGGGGTTTTTTATTTGTTTGTTTTGTTTTTTGTTTTTGGTCTCTAAATCCAGCAAGTTTTGGGGATCCAGACTGATCCTTCTTCTTTCAGAAGAAAGATAAGGCTGCAGCATTAACTTCTTTGACTGATTTTATTCTGCCTTCTGAAAACCATTGCACTCTGGAATAATGAAAATCTAAGCTGCATATAAAGGTAAACTGTCCCTGGTTTAGAAACCCATAAACTATGGTTATATGTCAATGTATTCAGATTACAGTAAACTTCCTCTATATATGATAGAGCTAGAGACAAGTAGGTACTGACATTGATTATGAAAGGAACTGTGGATATTTCCTTCTAATCTAAACTTTTATCTGAGTTGCCTAAAGCTAGTTAGGTTCCCAAAGTTAGGTATGAGGAAACAAGATTTAACTACTTTCATTTAATATGTAAAGCTGACAGAAATTTCACACAGTTCACTGAAAGGAAGTGTCAAGTCCTGCACTTAGGGAGGCTTAACCCCAAAGTATGAGTACATGCTGGTGAAAAGGAGACGAAGCAAAGACAATTTTCATTGATGCCCAGTGACAGAACCAGTGGCATAAACTGAAACACAGGATGTTCCTCTTGAACATCAGGAAACACTTTTTTACTGTAAGGGTGACCAATTACTGGCATAGATTGTCCAGGGAGGTTCTAGAATCTTCATCTCTACAGATATTCAGAAACTCTCTAGGTGCAGTGCTGGCAACCTGCTGTAGATTGCTCTGTTGGAGCAGGAGGGCTGTAGCAGACGACCTCCAAAAATCCCTTCCAACCCCAACCCTTCTGTGATTCTGTGAATATTAAAATATCAATTAGCTCTTCAAAATTCCTACTAGGCTGGCTATCTAAGCCTGCAGACACCTAAAGGCCCCGACTCTTTGCATTTGTACAACACCTTAAGTCTCAACAGTGTCCTACTGAAAGCCTTAACACCAGCAGGATTTTAAATCCAAATTCTTCTCTGAATTGGACTGGGCTAGATCCAATGGAAGTGAGTTATCTTTTATGTACCATGTAGTTCAGTGGTTGTAGAATCATAGAATCATTTAGGTTGGAAAATAATGTTAAGATCATAGAGTGCAATTGTTAGCCTATTACTGCCAAGTCTACCACTAAACCATGCCTCTAAGTGCCACATGTAAATGTCTTTTAAATACCTCCAGGGATGGTGACACAAACACTTCCTTGGGCATCGTGTTCCAAGGCTTGGCTACTCTTTTAGTGAAGAAATTTTTAATATTCCACCTCTCTACAAACTCCTTTCAGGTAGTCGTAGACAAAAACAATGTTCTCCAGGCTGAACAACCCCAATTCTCTCAGCTGGTTCTCATAAAACTTGTACTCCAGACTCTTCACCAGCTCCATTGCCCTTCTCTGGACATGCTCCAGTACTTGATGTAAGGGGCCCACAACTGCACACAGGACTCAAGCTGCAGGCTCACCAGTGCCGAGTACAGCAGGACAATCACTTCCCTAGTCCTGCAGGCCACGCTATTTGGGATACAGTCCAGGCTGCCATTGGCCTTCTTGGCCACCTGGGCATAGTGCTGACTCATGTTCAACTGGCTGTCTACCAGCAGTCCTAGGTCCTTTTCCACTGGGCTACATTCCAGCCACTCATCCCCAAGTCTGTAACGCTACATAGGGTTGTTGTGACAGCACTTGACCTTGTTGAGCTTCATCCAATTGGCCTCAGCCCATCGATCAAACCTGTCCAGATCCCTCTGCAAAGCCTTCCTGCCCTCCACTAAATCAACACTCCTGCCCAGTTTGACGTCATCTGCAAACTTATTGAGGATGCACTCGATCCCCTCATCCACATAACTGGTAATGACATCAAATAGAACTCGAGTTAAGCTACTAAACAGAACACATAACTTGAAGGCAGCAGCATTACCCTCGTATCTGCTCTTCTTTATGGTATTTAAGCCCCACCTTGAGTCCCCAGCTTTCCTGATGTTGCAGTTGGAATCACTGTCCATGCTCCCATGTCTGTCTATGAAACCCACTGTGAATCCACTCTCGGAAAACTGCAACATTTTGTATCTTTGCTCGATTTAAATGCTCATTTTTTTAACAATTAATTCTGGAGTTTCTGACTCCATGATAACTTCATATTAGTTCAAGATACTTGTGGTTTTGCTGTTGAAGTCACAGGGTTATTCCCCACACCCTAAAGGTGACACTGACATATGTACACTTGTCCACCAGTCCTTGCACCATCATTTATCGAAGTCCTGAAATAGAAAACCATTTTTTTATGTAATAATTATTTGAATTAAAGCAAAAGTGGGACAGGGATAAAATAATTTACAAAAAAAAAAAGTTGTTTTGCTACTCAATATCTTTTGTCATGCCTCTTTGACCAGCTTCCTTTCTTTAATATTTCAGCTGGTGTCTGTCAAACAAATTAATTGACACAGCAAAATAAGTGCAGGATAAGACACTCAGATTCAGATAATAAGCTTAGGTACCACACACCTGGCATTTTTTGATCTTTTAGGTCTATTCTTTTAGGTTCTCTTAGGTTGGGTAATTCAGTACCAATCTGTTGTTAATAACAATATTCCCCATAATACTTAAATAATGTTAAAGGCACAACACAAACTGACAAAAGCAAGGCACTTAAAAGTTTTGATGGATACTGCCTTTCACTTAGCCTATTGTGCACAGTTACAGGTATTGCAGAACAAATCATTCAGTGACCTGAGAGCCTCTTTGTAATGGTTAAATATAGTGGAACAAATCAAGCCTGGAGTATTATCCTTCACACTGATTTTCCCATTGCTTTTGTCAGTTTCTGTCATAATTTGGCTTTTAGCACATTAATTTCCTCCATTTATGAAATGCTCCTCATAGAAGTATTTTCCTGCCATGGGGATATGCCATCTGAGACTTCTTGAAATATGTATTGTGTAATTATATATCACAGTAACACTGGAGCAGCAATTATTATTTTTTATTTCAAAGACTATTATATGCTACACCATTTTCTGCTATGACTTTCTCCTCTGGATATAACCACATTGTAAAGAAATCAGAAATGAGATTTTCCATATGTTTGAAGTTACCCAGTTAGTAATCATACAGTATCACTTGTCATAATCAATAATGTTTACCAGAACATAAGTTAATATTCTGAAATAAATGTCCAGTTGCATTGATGAGATTGGCTGTTGACACTGATTGGCAGACAGAAGTGAGTCCTTCTGGCAGAATTGAAATGTAATAGCTATTGAAAAAAGTGAGTAATAAAAAGCTACAATTCTTCTTTAAAATTTAATAAATACAAAGAAATCTGTGTCTAAAACTGTGCTATTTTGTTTAGGTTCCAAGGGGCTTTGAATGCAAACAAAATGGAAAAAGTGTATTGCTTACTTAGAAGCAGAAAAGTGGACAAAAAAAACCCCCATGATTTCTTCTCCTGTAATACATACAGTTTTTGCTCTATCTTCTATGACACCAATTGCACTTAGTGCATATTGTATGAGCAGTGTACATGAATATTAAGAAAGAACAGGTAAGAAAATGTATTAAGTGTTGTCAGCTAGTTATGGTAGGAAACAATCAACCAACAGATTTGCAGAGACAGGCTGATCTTCTCAGGAGAATCAATGAGTTTAAAAGGAGCTGGGATGACACATGGTTGCTGCTAGTCTCAGTGGGAGTGACAGCAGAGGGGGAGGAGGGATGGCTGTGCACGCAGCAGGTAGAGCTTGGGGCAACATACCCGTTGTTTTCCTACACAAGACGTTGATAGCCAGACTGAAGGGAAAAAAAGAGACTGCTGCACAAAGTAGTTTTGTCACCTAACTTCATCCAAATGTCTGTGTAGCACCATGAGTGTGTAAAATAAAAATAAGTAGGGAAAACACTAAAAGCTATTTGCTAGCAGTGATCTAAAAGAAAAGATCCTTTGACAGACATCATAACTAACAGACCTTTTTCTCTGTGTGGGGCCCTTGGACCTCTTCTTTCCCTGGCTACATGCCCTAACTGAGACCAGACCTACTTAATTTGTATGAGATAATTGAAATTATTTGTTTATTGGGTCCCTTTATACCTGCCCTACCTAATTCTTCTGTTTCTTTTCTTGATCTATGTAAAATAGAAGCACTTTCATGATGTGTTGACATTTGTCTGTAGTCCTTGCTTTGCAATAAATAGCCCATCAGTTATCACATCTTTGTGATCATGTAGCCCTACTTCACCCCTTGGACAGAAAACAGAAACAAAAACGAAACAAGAAAACCTGAACACTTAAACAACACTGGCAGGAGACTGTAGTGGTTTTTTCCTGATTATTGCTTAGCAACTTCAATAAAGCTTGAGAGCTTTTAGCAACCATCTTTCACTGTACAGCTCTCCAGAATAAGACTTTGAAAACACAGTCTCTCTCATTTAAATATCCCAGGGATTGCTGTTCCAGTTGTGATAATTTCTTTAATATGTGGATGAAGACTTGCAACTTCATTATCTACAATGCTAATATCTATTCAGATTCTATGTTGCTGTTTGCAATAATTCAGGTATAGTTCAGTCTTTTTTCTAAGGCTCCGAAGTTCGAACAATCAAACACTATTGCTAATGGAGAGGAACAGAAACTCCTTCAAGTTTTAGATGCACTGAATTGTGTTGCTGAGAAAAATTGCTCAGTTCAAATAGTTTAAACTAAATTAGGATCAAAACAATTTAATGATTTATTAATGACATGTAATTAAGCAGAAAACAATGAGCTATATATTCAGGATCGATATTAATAATCCAATAGTTAAACCACAATGCTAGACACTTACGAAATGCTAATAAGCTCCTACAAGTTTCTAAACACCCTTCCACAACTAAACCTTACAAAATTTTAGTGTCCCCCTACACCCCAGACGGAGGTCACTGGCATTCCTCTCCGGCAATGCAGGTTTCCCCCTTGCTCACCTCCTGCAAGAAGTGTGAGCTCTCCAGTGCTGTGTGACAAAGCCCCCCACAAGATCCCCTGCACCTAGCAGTGAGGTAGCCCTGGGTGGTAGCCCCATGTGACACCTCACTGTGGGTACAGGTCCTTCCCAGCACCCCATCGTGAGGCTGGGCTGCCCTGTCTGGGCTGGACTCACGTGCTTAATGTTATCATTTTTACTGCAAACAGCCTCCAGATAGTTTTGTTCAACCTCCATAAAAACCATGTGCTCTCACATTCTTATTTTTAAGTTATCCAGGCTATCTGTTAAGGGTGGCTGTGCAGGCACCCTCGCAAAATGCCTGCTGAAGGCACCCATCTCTCTCACTATTAGTGTTTGAGGAAGTGAAAAGCAACTGGACTTCACCTGTTTTAGGCATCTCAGTTATTTTTGCTACAATGAATGTTGACCGATGTGCCTAATCACAGACCAGTGCTGTCACTTTCAGTGAGTTCAGCTGGAAACGTGACTACTTATTTCAGGATAAAAATTGATTCATGAAAAGTAAACTAACATTTTGACTCTAGAAAAGTTTGATTTACACAGCTGATGGTCCACTATAATTCTAAAATCACCATTTTATAAGAAACCCAATTTGAAACTATTATGTAGTGTTTTCTTTGTAGCTGAAGAACCAAGATTTTAATACTGACTGTGGCCCTGATTCAAAGATTCTAACTTTTGAATTTATTGGCAAAGTCTGCCGAAAATAGAGTCTCCTCTACAGAAAAACACACTGTTGTTGAATTGATATCACTGTCAGTCAAAGCAGTGCAAAGACAGTGAGTGCTAATGAGCAACCTTTTCTCTCAGACCCATTCATATCAATATTGTTGTTGATCCTCAGGAATATTTCAGAAAACTTACTGTTTATCTGCAGAACTCCACAAAAACTTTCATATATAAACAATAACCGTAAAGTTGATTAAAGTATCACTTGGCAATATCTTCACAATTTCCCAATCCAAACCTCAGTTTTAAAATATCTGGTTAAGTAGGTGAACATTCAATCCCTATGCAGGGATTCAAAAAAGGGTTCAAAAAAGATCTTTGAACCTAACAAGAGTCATTAATAACTTTTAGACCAGGCTAAGGCCCTTCTTGAATTGTAAACATCTGATTAGGCACCTATTCTCAAAATAGAAAAAAAAAATTACTAATTACTTAAATTCTTCTCTCAATACATTTCTAGATTGTTATACAGCTGGAAATCTATGACAGTAAAACATATTTCAAAAATGAAGGGTAAGAAATAATATTTTTTTAAAAAAATTTTTAAGCAACTACGCATAAATACATACCACTGCTTTAAAGAATGTTTTTCCTTTTTTCAAAAAGACATTTATTTGTAGTTGATATTTAGTAAAGCACCATTTTCAACTATGTGAATGATTTAGAATTAACCTATTCGTTTAAGCTAAAGCCTTCCTTTAGCACATAAGAATAAGAATAGATTTAGACATAAATCTCAGTATTTGTTAAAATCGGCATATATACTAGCTCTTTAAATTTATTCTGCAAAACTATTTATATGATTAGGTCAGTGGAAAAAATGGTTGCTTAGTAGTGTTGTCATTATCATTGCTGGAAGTGATTGCTCTTAAAAATTTTGAAAAGACAGCTGAACCTATTGTTATGTGGAAGCATATAAGGTGGAACTTAACATCAAGACTATACAGGACTAAAGGTTCTTTGCCATAAAGTTGTCTGTTTATTATATATCAGAGACAATATTGGCTTCTTTAGAATTCAGATGTTCCACTCAAAACAAATAATATTAAATAACTGACTTGCACAATTTTTTCTCTTCTTACCATCACTTGTTTCAGTATCACTGGTATGTACTCTTCTGTCTATACCAATTCTTTAATAATCTTCCTTTGTCTTGCCCAAAAACAGTTTGCATTGCAAATGGATTCCTGTATAAAATTAACCCCTGAACATGCACTGCTGCTTCATGTTCTCAAAGACATTTTGTCATTTCTCATCATTTACAGACAAGTTCAGCCATGTGAATATATCCTATTGTATCCTTTTTAGTGCCGAAGAAAGCAAGCATGAGGCCACCTACAGTAAGAAAGTCTTTTCTGCTACAGCTGCTTGTCTTAGGAGCAGCAGAAACTCTGATCCTTATTTCAAAATTAATATTTGCTTCATAAAGAGTGAAAAAAAAAAAAAAAAGAAAAAATGCCAATGTCCACAATCCACAGAAAGCCCTGTAGAGACTCCCGTAGTTGTAATACTGACCTGATCCTATTCTCCAGAGAATATTAAGAATTCCTTTAGTTCTGAAGAAAAAAATCTGAGGAAAGACTTAATAAAGAGTGTAGTATCATCTATTAAAACAGAAATAAAAATTTTATGAATGTTTTATATATAGCATTTTTGTAATAACTGTTTCAGAAGTTCCCATTTTTGAACTGGCAGAAAAGAGCCTATTGATTAATGTTTTTCATAACTAATTAAATGGAATAGGATAAAGTACTGAAGTGACAGATCTTAAAAGGATAAGGTCTACTAGTTCATCCTCCTCCTGGTACAATATTATTTCAAAATATGTTATTCAGTCTTGTTTTAAATGATTTAAGCAATAAGAGCTGCATTATTACACATTTGACACAGCTTGGTAACTGAGAACCTCTTACATGGTTTTCAGAAAATGCAACTTTATTCTTTCTCTTTAATACACTTTGCACCACTCTAAAAATGCCCCTTTCTTGTACTTTTTGAAACAGTAATTTGCATACTGTTATCCTACCTTTAATGAACAATTTAATCTCACTGTTTTTTTCTGATCCTCCTAGTTATTCTGAATATTTACAGTTCCATGACTGTCAGTTCTCTAGCTTTATGTTTCCAATGTCTCTGCTCACATATCCAAGATATAAATACCATTGCATGCCTTTTCCTTCCTCACCACATTATACTACATTTTCTATTAAATGACTCTTTCCTTTCATCATTATTGTCAGTTTTAAGCCTCCCTAGCTACCTTTTTGTTTGTGGTTTGAACGACTATACTTAGAAGTCAAAAAGTTTTTCTGCGGTGTACACGCATAGGATCTTCCTAGGGCTTTCTCACTATTTTTCTGTTAATCTGGAAAAAGAAAAAAGAAGCTGTTGGATCTAACTTTTGGAATGTAAGTAAACATCTGAGCCATTGTATGGCTGTTTTTTAATCACAGGTTTGCAGTTACCTACAAACTTTCTTAGGCCTTTTATATGTATAGGTATCTTTTATATGTATATGTATCTCTTATATGTATACCTTTTTCTACATGTATATGTATCTGCATAGATATGTGTATCTATGTGTTTGTATATGCATATATACATACACATATATATATATACATAAACACACATATTCATGAGTTCAAATAGATTAAGAAAATACTGGGAAATTGGATGGGCCTAAATGCTCAGTCTTATGCTTTTTGGATAATTAAAAAACCCTAATTTTATTAAGCAACTAAATCTAAATAAAATAAAATAAACAACAACAAAGAAGCCCCAAACCCAAGAACTGAATTTAGAAGCAAAGAGTAAAAGTAATTAGAGGACACACTAAAAAATTTTACGGAGATGAAAGGACCACTTTTAACTGTTTAGCTCATTAATTCATTTACTCTCCTTGGAGGATAGAACTATAAACCTCTTTTTTACCTACTCAGAAACACAGACTGGACTGAAGTTTAACTTCCCTTTTAAATTGGGTCTTTTGATATACAGTACCTTATGTTCAGAAAAGTAGAAAGTGGATGCTACATGCTTCTTCCCAGTCAATGCAGGTGCTTAGCCACCAGGTTATGAAACCATTCTCTTTTTCACTCAGTAGCATCTAAAATGTGTGTGTAAGGCAAAAATAGTTCAGCAAGAGCTAATTAAACAGTCTCAGAGAAAAGAACTGCAGAACGATTTATTTGTGACTCTTATCTGAAAAATCTGAATGTCTTGTTCTTGAACTAGCAATATTTTTTAATATTTTAGGATTCTGTCACTTTCTTTGTTTTCTCTTTTTTTAATTTTCTTTTTCCATCTGAATTGCTGCTATTGATAATTGCAGAATTACCTAATAGTTTTGACTTTTGTTGCATCCTAATTTCAAGCTAGGTGGGTTTTGTTCTGTGGTAACTTTTGTAGCTGATTTAGTAGACAAAGCCTCAAGGGTGGTGAAACAGACCAATCAAGCACAGAAAAGAGAACATCAGGCCAGGTACCAGAGATTTTTTTGCCTTTGACAATAATAAGACAACTATATCACTACAGGCTGAGGAAAGAGTGGCTGGAAAGCAGCCCAGTGGAAAACGACCTAGGACTGCTGGTAGACAGCCAGCTGAACATGAGCCAGCACTGTGCCCAGGTGGCCAAGGAGGCCAATGGCATCCTGGATTGTATCCCAAACTGTGTGGTCTGCAGGACTAGGGAAGTGATTGTCCTGCTGTACTCGGCACTGGTGAGGCCACATCTCAAGTCCTATATCCAGTGGATATCCTATATCCACCACAAGAAAGACATTGAGGTGCTGGAACAGGTCCAGAGAAGGGCAACAAAGCTGGCAAAGGGTCTAGAACAAGTCCTATGAGGAGTAGTTGAGGGAGTTGGGATTGTTTAGCCTGGAGAAAAGGAGGCTCAGGGGAGACCTCATCACTCTCTACAACTACCTGAAAGGAGTTTGTAGCAAGGTTGAGATTGGCTTCTTCTCCCAGATAACTAGAGACAGGACAAGAGGACATAGCCTAAAGCTGCACCAGGGATGGTTCAGGTTGGACATCAGGAAAAATATCTTCATGAAAAGAGTGGTTAAACATTGGAACAGACTGCCCAGGAAGGTGGTGGAGTCACCATCCCTGGAATAGTTCAAGAAATGACTGGACGTGGCTGTCACCACCCACTTGGTAGGGGGTGCAATGTTCATTGTAAATTCTTGTCAGGCTGAAGAGAGGTATCAGTCCATGTGTCAGGGAACTTTTTTGCTTTTTATTATATAATAGTCTTAACTCTATCAACTAGCCCTCTATTTAGTCTCAAAAGCATTAGCTAATAAGCACTCAACTTTTACAACACACTTCAACATGCTCCCAACTCTCACAATAAAGCAATACAGAGTAAGAGGTAGAATATGATAGCCACACTTTACCAAGACAAAGCAAGGAAGGGGAGAAATAAAGGTGGAAAAGGAAGAAAGAGAAGAAAGATCCTGTGCTGGTCCCGCTCTGTGGATGGTCTAGATCTTGAAGGAAGTAAGGAAGGAAGAAGGAAAGAAGGGAAGAAAGAAGGAAGGAAAGAAAGAAAAAAAGAAAGAAAGAGAGAAAGAAAGAAAGAGAGCAAGAGAGAGAGAAAGAAAGAGAGAAAGAAAGAAAGAAAGAGAAAGAAAGAAAGAGAGAGAAAGAAAGTGGGACCAATCCACTTCCTTTTATAGGCAATCTAGTGCATGCTTTTTTGTTCATGCATGTGCAGCCAGCCCTTTTGAGCCCTCCAGGAAGTGAGTTGGGGGGGAGTTGATGCAGGCACACTGAGACTCTCAAGGCAGAAAAGGAAGCTGATTTGGAACAGCACTGCCCCACCTCCACAGCACCCTCTCTTCCAATCACAACTTTCCTGTCACAACAACTAGAATGTTTGAGCTAAAACATGTTTACATGCTTAAGCTTGGTTCTCCACAGTGGCACTTAGTGCTATGGTGTAGTTGAGAAAGTCATGATTGGCCAAAGGTTGGACTCACTGATTTTGAAGGTCTTTTCCAACTGAAATGATGCTATGATTCTAAGTCTTAAAGAAGTAGCAAAACAGTTCAAGATATTGGCATGATTAACTCTTTATACTGATTCTGAAGAAAAGCAGTACTTTTGAAACTGGTAAATTGAAGGGAGGTCTCTAACAGATCTCTTAATACAAAATAAAACCTTCTCAAAATGTATTTCAAGTGTGCATATGCTAGTGTATCAACAGTAGTAGTAGTAAAGAATTGTGATATATAAAATGGAGAAGAGCTGATCAAAATTCTCTGTTTAGATGTTCAGGTACTTAAACACTCCTCAACATAATTTCTGAAACTTAAAATTGTTGTATACAAATCAGAACCTTATGCAATGCCATATATTATTTTTCTTACTTCAAAGCTGACATGCAGAAGTACTGCATAGATGGAGTAGCTTAACCAAAGATATACATTAGGAAATAAATAGGAACTGCACATATGTCAATCCCAAGTAAAGCCAAAAGCACTGCTATGGGAGCCATGAAAAAAACACACAAATTGTAGTTCATGAATCCTAACTCCTGCAACAGAGGAATCACCGGCCAAAATAATTCTCAACACTTATTGTAAAAAGCCAGGCAAGTTAATTTGCAATGATGCACCTTCCTAGTGACCAAATGAGACACCGAGCACGCTGGGTCAGAGTTGTCAAATAGTCTGTGATTTGCATAATTTTAAAAATTTTTTGGAGAAACCCTACATGAACCCTATGTAGTATTATGCAAAAAGAAAAAGTTTAATATGAGTGATGAGAGTAATCCAAAGCACCTTGTAACACAGTGGTGGTCTGTGTCTAACCAGAAGGTCAAGGAACCAATGTGTCTTGCTCTGGAAAATGATCCTGGGATGAAATACTGCATTACAGATCAAGATGACACCAAACAATTGTGCATTATGGGCCAATCCAGAGCCAAGAAAGTTCATATTCGGAAATTAGCATGGATAATTAAGCCATCTAGAGTGGCCAGCTCTCCAGATTTACTATGGGTGTCAGAGCTGTGGCATATGCCTAGCAGTTGTTTGTCAAAGATGAGTGGTTTGTTTATCTCCTGGCCCTATGCAGGATGTAAGCACATAAACATTCAGCTGAGAAAAGAACACTATCTTACAACAAGGAAGATTTTTTTTTTTTACCTTAAGTAGGTACTCGTATCAGTTCAGCAGCATATTTCTGGAAAATTTCTTCAGGTGCGCTTCCAAATCCCACAGAAAATGCACTGTAGGTGTTCAGACACTCGCAAAGTGCCTATCTCAATGTTCTTAGCCATTAACTAAAAAGTGCCAGGCATACAAAGGTGAGCAAAGGCTGTATATAGATAATTACTAAGATTTTAAAACCAAGAGGACTGTTAGTTACCCTTACTTAATTCATGTAATACAGACAACATAAGCATACTTAACAACTGTGCAGCTGTGTTGCTAACTTCTTTTTGTTTTGGTTTGGGTTTTTTATAGTTTTATTTTGAAACCAGAAGTAATAGAGAAGTCATTGTTTTCCTAGGGAAGTTATTCTGTTAAGATCTCTCTGATATGACCTTTATATCTAGTCTAATTTACCTAACTTTGCCTTCAAACCACTGCATCTCATTATGCCTAATGCCACAAAGATTCTCAGCTAGGCATTTGTAGATTGTGATGAAGTCATGTCCTTGAAGAAATTCAATACGTGGAGCTTTTGCAGCTTCTACACGAGCCGTTTTCTTCATCCTTCCTCATTCCAGTAATTGTTTTCAAAAGCTTCTAAAATTACAACATCTTTTCTACAGTAAAAGCAACAGAATTTGTCATAGCAGTCAACTAATAGTTTCATTAAAATCATATTGTTGTGCAGGAACACTACTTTTCCTCTTGCATAGTTGGTGATGAAGCTTAATTTCTGAATTGCATCTGGGTAATTGAATTATGTTGGTTATCATGGGAATAGTACTGATTCAAGGTTTCTCACATGTGGTCTTGAAATTAAGATTTTATACCTATGAGGCTGAAAGAAAGAGGTACAAAGTGAAAGGTCAAACTCAAAAGAAGGAGAGAATGAAAAACTTGAGAGAACCATGTTAGTTGTAGTCAGTGACAGCAGGGAAGACAGGGTTATAGGTGGCAAATTCCAAGGAACTGTAATGGTCATATGCCAAACTTTCCAGCTCTACCCTGTACTATATGTTCTTCCTCCATTCTTCTTCTTGGAAGCAGAAGAGGAAGAAATCACCTTCCAGTGCACAGGTAAAGCACGAAACAGACCTTTTTTTGTTTTTCATTGCCTGTGGAGACTGCAGCTTGGATAAGCATCTAGTTGTTGGATCAGCTCAAATCATACTAGGGTGATCTGATGTTTATTCTGACACAATCTTTCACCCCTTCATGTTAAAAAGTAAAGTGTTAAAATGTACTTCATTCTACTAAATAATATGTCTCACCTTAATATGTTTACCTGGATTACCTCTTTATTTATTTATTGTCACTTAACCTGTTCTTGTATTTTCAGTAATTTTATTCACTGTTCATTTATATGTTCTTCTAAACTACCAATTTAGACAGTGGATAACCTTAGGCTGCATTATATTCATGGAATCACAAGAAAATCCATCTGTAGTGACTCATAATTTCTCATCTACAGTTTCTTATTGGGACTTAGTAGCAGAGACAATTATTAGTACATTAAATATGGATATCTTCCTTTTATAAGACATCTTTTTTTTAAACCAGAAAGTCATGTGATGTGAATCAAACTACCCTACAGAAGTCTGAATATTTTATTCAGCAAATTGACCTTTATAAACCAACAGTGTAATTTTGTAAAGAGCAGTAAACACTTTGTATAAGACGGCTTATTTTTCATTAAACTGCATTGGCTGACATTAATTTTGAATGTTACCAGCTCTTAATTATTTGTTGATTACATTCAGGCCAGTTTTTTGATAACTGTCAGAGATTGATATCAACCTAGCTGTCCTTCAATTTCCTCTCTTATAACCTTTCCGAAGACCAGTACAGCATTTCAGCTATTTCCAAACACTCTCTGAGTTTTCCACTGTTTCTGTTTGAAAACATCCACAGACATTTCTGGGTAATTCCTTGGGTGTTCTTACATTCGAGTGTCCTAGCTCTGTGTTTTAATAAATGCTTAACTTCATTACATTTTTTAATACATTGTAATTGTAATAAATCTAATTAACAATATAAAATCTGATATCTATTCTTCTGTCTTGTTCTGAGGGTTTTTTGTTGTTATTGGTATTGTTTCCCTATGATGCCAAACATAAACATAGACTAAATAGTTCTGCTTTTTCTGCGTCAAGATACATAATTTTGCCATCTCTGTTAGTATCAATAAAAGTCGCTAGTTGCAGTTCTGATTTATATACATCAGAACAGAAATACACATATACATATTTCATGCATATTTCTTTTAGCTACCCTTATCAACTCCCTGAATTCCTTAGCCATTACAGTTTGCACATTACTTCCTCTTTTTTAATTAATACTGTTCTTTAAAAATACAGCAACACAAAAATGCAACAAACTTCCTTTATCATTCAGATATTTTTAGTAAAACAAATATTTTTTTAAGAAAAAATATGTGCTTGGAACACCTGACAAAGCATGTTAAACACATTTCAATCATACATATACATGTGTGGGTGTAGTCAGTGTAACTGTGCATATATGAATATACAAAGAAAGAGTTTTTCTCTCATTTTGATTTATCCATAGCTTTTCTTCCAGTTTTCAGATACTGAATTTTAAAAATGCATCAGGGTTATACAGTACTACTTATTAGGTATTCTTTTTGTATAAGCACGGGAATTAAATATTCATTTAACCATGTTTCCTAAAAGTCCAAGCACTATAGAAAATATTTTTCTAAGCCAATAAACTGGAAGAAATAAATTATATGGAAATAGTAAAAAATAAGTGTTTACAGTAGATGAAGGCTGTTTATATAAAGAAAAACATGTACAAATATTAAAGAGGGAATAATACACTGCAAAACTGGTGAAATTCATTTGGGCAGGCTATGGTTTGCTTCAACATTTTTTGATGTTCCACCATAAATTGCCTTTATTAAACATCAGCAGTCTCACTTAATAAAAAAAGAAGTAAGAAAAAAGAAAAGAAAGAGGAAGAAGTAAAAGAAAAACTAGTGACGTAAGAATATAGGGTCCCTGAACTCAATATTATTTGCAGGTGAATTGTCTCAGTCTACCTGAATTGCCTAAATCACTACGAAATAATTTTAGAAACGAAATGAGAGCTCAGCCTCTGATGCAGTGATGATAAATCAACTTGTAAACGTGCAATTTGGCTACTGCCTGTGTTAGTCTTTACTATTTTTTCATACTGAATATGAGACAGTCTTTCGTATGGAAGGAAAATGGAAAGGGTGAAAAATTATCTGTTTTTGCATTGTGTATACACTTTCCTATTCAAAAACTGCATTGATACATTCACTGAATACATAATTTTGTCTTGCATTGTAACATGACAAAATTAACAGCTTTATATTAAAAATTCTTATCTAATATTCCTCTAATTCAGCATTAGGATTCAAATTTTTATTTTCACTATTATTTTCTACAGTTCCCATGGTACGCACAATTCATCCTGTCTCAGAATAGTAAAGCAAAACAACAGAGGGGACAATTATGCAGCACTTTTAAAATACCTACTTTTAATTTTAGAAATAAGTCTGGAATATTAAAAACTATAAATAAATGTGTTTTCACAACCATGCAAGTAGTTTAATATAGGCAACATTAAAGCATGTTTGTAGTACAAAAATAGCCTTCTACAACACAGTGCATCAGCAACAGTTCAGTCCAAATGTTGTAGATAATTAATCTCATTTTCCCTCTGCTTCATTTTGTGTTCTATTAGTTTTCTTATTCAAACTTTCAAGTCACAAATCCAATTTAAAGCCTCACAACTGGTCTAATGTGGTAATGTGTTCCAAATGCGTGCAGTGTCTAGCAGTGAGTGATAGGGACAGAATACTAATTTGCCTCCCAGTGTGCACAATGCTCAATAAATAAATAATATATTACCTGCGCTCACCATTATTTGACTACAGAAAGTGTCAAAAGCAACAGAAAAGATGGATGCAAGTTTAAGGCATGTAACAGAGAATGAACTGAAGCAAGGATAGGTAGGGGAGACAGAAGAAAAGAGGAAAGCAGGGAGACAAATGAACAATAGAGTCTGCCACAGAATGGCAATTATTCTGTTAACATGGTTAACTGTAGCTGCATATGTAATGTATACTAGACTACATACTGATTAATGGTTAAATATTAAATATTTATTTGTAACAGTTTTGCTTTCTGTGTGTTCTTTCATTTCTCTATAGAGAAATATAGAATTCCTTTATATTGTTCTAGCTTCTGCTTAATTATTCACTTTTAGAAATCATCTTTTTTTTAACACATTGATTTTCTTCTGTTGTTTGACTTTCCTTCCTTACTGTATGTAGAGAGGGTTGCTTTATTTTAGGATCTTTAGCTTTCATACTGTCTCAGTTTGAGACAATTTGGAGGGGCACAGACCTCAGACAGAAGTCTCCTCACTTGGATTCAATACCCCTGGTTCCTCCAATATATATAGAGAAACCAAATACACCTGGATATAAGTGAAAAAGTAACTCTTTACATGAAGAATGTTAATAAAAATACTGATAAAAGTGGGTTAAACCAACCTATGAGGAGAAACTTCCCAAGCCCTGCCCACTGGACCAAATCGAGATAGCAGCCAGCCTCCCACACTCAAAAAAACACACAATAGCCACAGGGCAGAGACAAGTTGGCCACCCGTCCATGTGGTTTGTCTCCTCTATGACCAGAAAACCTGGTAGGAATGGTTGGAGAGTCAGTTCTGGCAGGAAATGGCAGATAGCTGGTATTCAACACTGGCAGATGCTTGCTGGTGCTGGAGCGAGGCTGCGGTGCTGGTACAGGCAGTCGGAGCAGGGCTGTGGACCCCACAGGTGACTGGAGAAGACACCCACTGGATCCAGCAACAATATTTTGTTGTTGCAATTTCGATGTTTGTTGGTTGAAGTGATGGTTGTAGTCCTATCGTAGTGGTGGGATCACAGTCTAGATCCATTGAGAATCTTCTATCCATTGACAGAAGGCCTGGGTGGTAAAGAAATTCCCAAGCGGTGAGGGAAGAAACCCAAGTGTTGAGTGAAGTTCAAGTGTGGTTTTTATGTGGCTTTATAGGTGGGAATGCCCCCGCTACCTACCCTGGGGCAGGGAGTTCTACAGTGGATGATGTAATACTGGATCACAGGACATTTCAGGAGTCTTTGACACCTTCTAAGTTGTTACAGCTGTCTGTTATGTCAGGTGGATCCATTATGGCCCATCAGCAGAGATGAATATCTTCAGGCTATGTGTGCATTGGGCTGGAGGGGAGTCATCACAGTTGAATCATCTGTGTAAGGACAAAAAAAACTATCCTACCTCAAAGAATTTTCTTCTCTCCTTATCTTGTTCAACACCCACCTTGTAGCCCGAGGCAGCAGGTGTGCACACCTTCAGTATCTGGGTGGCCACTTTGCACATTTTTAGCAAAGCACACTGCTGTCTGAGCCATCAGCACCAGTAGTCCAGTCTTGGAGCAGTCACTGCAGGTGGTCGAATGTCTGAGACATTAATCTCTAGCAGTTCAGTCTCTTTAAAGAAGACAAAACACCAAAAAACCAAAAAGGCATATTTGGATGCCAAAAGAAAAGGTGGATACCAGAATTTTGTGTAACCCAGGACACATATACACTGAAAACACCAGCTAAATTATTGTAACGTTACTGAGTTTCACTCTAATCTTCTATACAGTCATCTAAACTTCTGGAAACTCCACTGTGGTCAGTGAAATCACATAGGTGCAAAACTAGCACCTGGGAGATTAAATTCAGAGTGCTGTTGTTACAGAGAAATGTGCAGGTAAGTATGTATGTATAACAAAAAAAAGAAGGTTTGCTGGGTATGTGTGGTAAAATTAAGTCTGAGAACAAAGTAAAGGATGGAAAGGTAATGTGGGGGTTAAAAAATAATCCCATGAAACTGGCAATGTCCTGGATTATTAAAATATTATTTTGTATAAAATGTCATTACAATCTTATTTAAATTTAATGCAATTTACCAGACCATAAAGAACTCCTTAGAATAAATGCCTGTTTTCCAGGCACAGCTACTGTGCTGCTGATTACAATAAATTGTGACATTTATGACAGTTTTATAATTCTTGTATTTTGTACCTACCTCTGCTCTGAAGTGTCTCTACTTTGCTGAAGGCTTTCTCCTGGGAAATGGCACTAAAGTTTTGTGGACTGAAAGGACAACAAAAGAGTTTGACAGAAAAACACTATTACTACAGAATGCAAGCCTGTTGCTAATTTGTTTATAACCGTTCAAAAGGAAGATTAATTTTATAATGAATACCTATATTAATTTATTGTCAGAAAAAATGGTATCAACTGCAGAAGATATATGCCTAAACTTACCAATACAAATTGGGATTTGTCAGATCAATTAATAGACTCTTAAGTAAAATATTGCTAATCCAAGAGAAATCCAATTGATAGTTTACAAAGACTAAGATTCATAAGAAGAGTAGAAAAAGCATCAGACCTAGATACAAACAAAAGAACAGGTTTAAAGAAATAGGAGGGCAGAAAAGAAATTCTACTATACAGCCTTTGACCTGTGTAGGGCAGTACTCAAAACAGCATTTGATAATGTCTTCAAATGTTTTGTGAAAGTCTTATAACAAAAAAAATTATTTACACAATTCAGAGGATGATTGACATTTTTGTCTTTAGAGAAAGAGCAAATTAAAGCATTTCTATAACTCTTTAGGTAATACTTTGTTAGACATTGTAAGATCTTTCAATTGAAAATGTTATCAAAACGGCATAATAATAATCAAATTTCTTTCTATAAAAGGGTAGTTGTTATTGAAATAACATTTCAAATGAAAATTATGGACCAGCTGTACGAAAAATATTTTGTATATTTGTTTTTTACCTACTTGCACTTAGACCTTCAAGTAGACAGCTGAAGTTCTGTCTTAAGTATAAAATGTTCAATTAGACATACTGTCCATTGAGCAGGCAGATAGAAAGAGGGAAAAAGACTGAAAAGATTCAAGCAGACTTACAGATGGTACAGAGTATTCTGCTTTGTAGGCAGCGTGTCTTTACTTGCCAATATTTAGGTGTAGAGCCAAAACTCCATTAATTTCCTCTCACCTTCTCCCTTCAATGTGAGGGAGGAAAGCCTAAACACCAACGACAAATCTACTCCCTCTTCTGCTCTGCTATCTCTGTTAGTGCAGAGTGTTGTTAAAAGAGTTACTCCTGGCACCCCTTTGCCCCTGAACTACCATGCTAATCAAACTATAGACTGTTCTCAAATGGGGGTATTTCTAGAGTGCTGCTCCGATTCAAAGTGGTGGCTGTGAGAGAGAATTCTAATCATCTGTAGTGCTGCAGAAAAACAGGTTTAAACTGTAATCACACAAGAACCCCTAAACTAAATGAGGTCAGCCTAGTCTGTATACAGATGGAAGGAAGACCTCTGTGGATCTCTAAAGTATTTAAGGAGATACTATTAGTGAGTGGTGCGTTGTTGGGAACTAGGCAAACTACCATCAGATCTTCGTGATGCAGTCATCGTCACTTTGCATAAGAAGAAAGGAGATAAATCAGACTGTTCAAATTACCGAGGTATTACTCTGCTCTCTGTTCCTGGTAAAATCTTGGCAAGAATACTTTTGAATAGATTAATACCCGCCATAGCAGAAGAACTTCTACCTGAAAGCCAATGTAATTTCAGAACCAATAGGAGCACCACAGACATGGTATTTCTTCTCAGACAACTGCAAGAGAAATGTAGGGAACAGAACAAAGGACTCTATGTAAATTTTGTTGATTTAACCAAACGTTTCGATACTGTGAGCAAAAAAGGTCTGTGGCAGATTTTGGAACAATTAGGATGTCCCCCCAAGTTCCTCAAAATTATTATTTTACTTCATGAGGATCAGTGCGGCCAAGTTAGATATGGCAATGCACTTTCTGAGCCCTTTCTAATAACCAATGGTGTGAAACAAGGTTGCGTCCTTGCACCAACTCTATTCACAATCTTCTTCAGCATGATGCTCCAAAGGGCCACGGCAGACCTTGATGAAGAAAACAGTATCTACATCCGATATCATACTGATGGAAGCCTATTCAACCTAAGGTGACTGAAGGCCCATACTAAGACCTTAAACCATCTGCTGCTTTTGACTGACAATGCTGCCCTCGTTACCTACGCAGAAGCAGCTCTGCAGCGTTTAACATCCTGCTTTGCTGAGGCTGCTGAGCTTTTTGGGCTGGAAGTCAGCTTGAAGAAGACAGAAGTTTTCTATCAACCTGCACCTCAGGAAGTCTTCCATCATCCCCATATCATCACTGGCGAATCAGAGCTCAAGTCAGTCCAGCAGTTTAATTATCTGGGAAGCATCATCTCCTCAGATGGTGAGATTGATGGAGAGATAGACAACAGGCTAGCAAAGATATAGAGAGCTTTAGGAAAACTCCATAAAAGAGTTTGGTGTAATAAACACTTGAAGAAAAGTACAAAGATCAGTGTTTACAGAGCCATTGTGCTGTCTACTCTTTTATATGGGTCTGAATCATGGGTCATTTACTGCTACCACTTGAAACTCTGAGAACGCTTTCATCAGTGTTGCCTCCGTACAATCCTAAACATCCACTGCTCAGATTATGTGACTAATACATCTGTTCTAGAACAAGCAGCAGTCACAAGTATTGAGGCCATGTTACTGAGAACACAGCTGCATTGGGCAGGACATATCTCCAGGATGAAGGACCACCTCCTCCCTAAGATTGTGCTCTATGGTGAACTTGCCACTGGCTGCCGCAAGAGAGGAGCCCCGAAGAAAAGATACAAGGACTCCCTGAAACAACATCTCAGCCTTGGCCATATTGATCACCATAACTGGTCTACTCTGGCCTCCAATCGGGAGACATGGAGACACACTATAACGCTTCGGGAGACATGGAGACACACTATAACGCTGCTGCTTCTTTTGAGAACACATGCAGAATCATTCTTGAGGAGAAAAGACAACACAGAAAGAACCGTGGCTTGCCAATACCGCCTAAGGAGTCTTTCTGCTGCTTTTTTAGCCAGACTTGTCTATCTTGCATTGGCCTTTTTAGCCATCAGCGTGTTTGCAGCAAGCGTGGGTAGAGTCCTTCTCAAATCTTCGTTTGTAAAGCCTAGCCATGTTGATGATGATGATGATGATGATGACGATCCAGAAGGTGATATTTTTTCCTAGTATTAGTACTGTCCAGATATCATGTTAGATGGAACTGCCACGGTCTGAAGGGGAGAGGGGAATGGGGCCATGACACAGCACGGATCCGGGACACAAAGGCGGGATGCAGGTAGAGGATTTATTCCAGCGCACCCATGGGTTTTATCAGCTCCGGAGGGAAAGGGCCAGAACATGGCGTGGAGCATGAGATAGACAAACGGGGGAACAAATCGGGGTAGGGACACAGGCAAAAGGGGGCAGGAAAAGGGCAAATGGTAACTGTCTCCTCTCTGCAGCTTCTGCAGCCTATCAGGGAAGGGAGTGGGGGAAGCAAGGAGCAGGTAAATTTGTGGCAAGCCCGGGCATGTCCAGGCTGTGCACTGTGTAGTGTGAATACAATGAAACCACATAATAACTGTAAAGCCTATATAGTAACTGTAAGGTCCATATAATAAAGTCCTGCCAATTGCTGTATGCTTTTCTCCATGCCTGGAATTATTCCCATCTTGAATCTTGCTCCTTCACATGGAACCCTATTGCTAAAGATACTATCTTTCAGATAAAATAAAAAAAAACCCAAGTCTTGAACAAAACTGCTCATTAAAAATTGTATGGTATTTCTCATAACGTTCTCCTGGATGAATTTGAAGTAGGTAATTACACTTTGCTTACCTTAGTTAACCTGAAGTCTGTGAAATGCATGTTTTTCCTTCTCATCCTAGCAACTCTGTAATGCACTTTTTCTCCATACTCAATGGTCATAGGCTATTGTCCCCCCCCCCCAAAAAAAAGTAAAGAAAATAACTGCTATATACAATTATTATGAATATATAAAATAGATACTAACTAAAAGGTATGGGCTTTAATAAATAGAAAAATTTGTAAATCACAACAGAACTTTCTAAATTGTTTTATGCCTGTCCAGCAAAGAAGGTATTATTTTCAAATGGAATATGAAATATTCTAAAAAATCTGAAACAGAGCTGTAATATTTAATATTTCAATATTTCAATATCAAGTAATGAAGAAGTAAAGACAATGGAAAATATCAGTCAACTTCAGAGAGAAATGAATACTTAAATCTCTATGAATACCAACCTACCTTACTAGTAAGATATGGAAGAAGAAGAAGACATCTGCTTACAGTCCACAAGGAGTTGGTTTGAAGAAGGTGAAATTAACAATTCA